>NC_053022.1:542545185-542735945 GCF_003073215.2 Triticum urartu
CCTGTTGTGGGCGCGGCTGAAGATGCCCTTATTACCGAGGCACAGTTTGTCTCTTTCACCAGGATCAGGGAGCTCGTTCTTGCCACCCGACGGATCTGACAAAGTCGAAGATCAAGGATTATAGATTGCAGATGGTATGGTCTGTCGTGCGGGTGACCCGGGTTTGATCCCCGGCAACTACGATTTGTTTTTTCTCACTTTGTATCTTGTTCGCCAAACTGACGTTCTTCAGAAACCAGTCAAAAATAAGTAACATATCAGTTAGAATTCACACGGTTTTCATCATGCATGGCAAGTGCAGTAATCGGGCAAAGGTTCAAACTGACGAGCAAACCGAGCAATTTCTTCATCCCATATCTTGGTAATTAGCATCCAAATTCCTATCGAATCTCTATCTATACCATACCCTGTCATGACCACTAGCAGCCGGTTGTGGCGTCCCTGATTTGGCTAGTTTGTATTTCTAGCCTATTTGGCTCTGAGTGAGCTTTTGTTTCAGTTGGAGACTTTGAGACCTTGTTACAACCTTATCTATTTAATAAGATGGCCGTATGCATCGTTCTGATGCAGAGGCCGGGGTGACCCTCTTTTCGAAGAAAAAAATGACCACTAGCAGCAGGAGAAATATAGGAGGAGGATCCAGTCCCTTCAAAATATTCAGTTGCATATCACCTTCCTATTTTCTCTAAGACGGTTTGCCTGATATATGTAACTAAATTATGTTCCAATGCTACTTATTTAGGTACTTGCACTTGCAGTTCATCAATAGGTCATGGAAATGCAACCTATAGGCGCAATAATTTTGTGCGTCCACATGTTCCCTGCCTAAGCATAAGCATCATGTTATTCACTTATAACATGTCACTGATCATTTGTGCTTTCTTGTTGTAATAATCATGTTCTAAAGCTTTAGCTTCACTTGCTGTAACTAAAGTAATTGTGCTTTCTTGCTGTAACCAAATCCATGTCCCAATGCTTACGACTGTTCAATATAACACGGTATAAAGCAACATCTTTGCACACTCATATGCTTACTACTAAAACTAGAACTTAATTATTTCATGTATCCGCGAGTTGATCCCACTTGTCTTTTGAAACTGTTGACACATGAGAGGAAGAGCCATAATCCTTCGTCCGTAATGTCGGACATGAGAATCTTGTCAATCTTCTCAAGAGGCCAAGTGTCTATGCGGAACGAAGAGGGCAACATAAGAGGCGAAGAGACTAAATTGAAGTTGCAGCTGCCTCATGAGACAAACTGAGCACATACCTCTAGCGATCTTGCTTCCCAAGTTTAGATAATGTTAGTGTTTTCGCCAGAAACAGGGGTAGTTCTCATCTTCATTTCTCGTTTCATGTCTCTAATTCGAACGGATATGACTTTTACCATTAATATTTTACTTGCCAAGATTAAACTTGGTAGTAAATAGCTTCGTCATCGCACTAACAACAAAGTCATTGTAGTATAAGTTGTAAGTATTCTCGCCTAACCCGGCCCCAATTCCTGACAAGGCCTTTTTGCTGGAATTCTGTCTATATTTTGGGCCAGCCCAATAACAATTTCAGAAATTTTTAATAAATCCTAGAGGCTCACGCAGCCCATTCGTGCAAGGCAAGAGGTGGAACCAAAGTTTAGTCCCATGTTGCTAGTTTGGTGGGAGTTGGACCTCCTTATAAGGGAGGTTGTTTCTCCAGATGTATGAGCATGAGAACAAGAGGGACATCACGCGCGCTCCTCCTCCTCCGCCCGCTGCAGCCCGCCGCGGGTTGCGGGAATGAGCTACCGGCTATTCACTTCGTCTCCCTCTCTTCGTTTCACCTTCCGTTGCTGCCTGTCCGCTTGCTTCTTTTGTGCCTATACTCCTCTCCAGAGAGATACACCCCATCCCTCGAAACCCCACCGCTTTGAGTCATGTACGGGAGAAGGGTGATAAGGTTTTATGCAGATGCTATTTACCTTCTCTCTGTCAGATAGCATGACTTGTTTTATCTCTCCTATATTAGTCATGCTATATCTAGTTCTTTTGTTAATAAAATCATTCGGTAAATTTCTCATATTTCCAACACTTTTCGCATTCTTTTGTTGCACTTGATAAAAGCTATGCATGCAGCTAATAAAGGCAAAAATATTACAATCTAGATATGAAGGTTTGAAGAGTTCAAAGTTTTAGTTTTATGCAAATACCATGAATAAATTACATATCTTCCATCTGTGCTATAGACAAAAAAATGTGTTGTCACTAGTGCAAAAATTAGACATGTGACACAATTGGGACTATTTCTAATCTAAAATGAACCACATTGGTAAGTACTCGCTCTGATCAATAATAAGTGTCGCAGTTTTGAACTAAGGTCCGCAACACTTATTTTGAAACAGAGGGAGTAGTATTTACTGGTCACTCGAATGACATACATTACATGGCTTCGGGACCTTGAATAAAACAGTAGATGGAACTCTCCCAATGTACCTACCCACAGCCTCCATGGCTTTACGAGCTCCTGCAAGATTCATATCAGTCAAAGGAGAGGATTAGCTAATCTTTGTTGCGGAGGGGCATTCGCCGGTGGTACCCGACCTCGTATCGTAGCCGTAGGTCGTTTCCAACGTCGGACGCTTGAGTGAAGGTGCACTCTCAAATAATGTGGGTCGTGAGCTCCACCAAGCTCTTGGATGCACAAAAGCCCGTGATCCTCATATGCCTAAGGCGGTCATACTGACGCTCCAGTTTTCGCCTCACATAGTCACCGTCGTCATCTCTAACGTCGAGATCGGACATAAGGGCACAGTGCCCTAACTGCATATACATACATATGTATAATCAATATTTATCATTAGCGTCATTTGGTCTGATAAACAAGTGTAACCCACTAATTGGTGGATAGCTCCAAGAGATGTGGACAGTGATACACGCAAGATAAACACATCCATGAGAGGAGAGGCATCAAGAAAAGAAACCGAACAGAAGACATCATAGCTTGTGTGGAAGGCCGACATTGATCGGACGAGTTTGATTTGCAACTTCTTAAGGTGGCGAGTCTGATTTGCGACATTGATCTTTGGGTTTGGCATATTGTCATCCTAAGGAATGACAAACCCAAAGATCAATCATGTGTTTCTTTCAACATAAAAATGTTGCATACATTTTTCACTATATGATTAATTAAGGGATATTCCATTTATGCCCCTAATTTGCACTCGCTCCCAGTTTTACCACTAAAAAAATCATGTGCTCAAATTTTCCCATGTTATGTTTGGTGTGCTTGTAGAAATACCCTTCAGTACATTTTCCATCTAGTCAAAGTCCTTTGACCGTCCAATTTTTCTATAAGCGCTTCTAACGGTCAATGGCCTTTGACTGGACGGAAAATTTATGAAAGGGTATTTCTATAAACGCACCAAATGAAACAGTGGCAAATTTGAGCACGTGGTTTTTTAGGGGTAAACCTGAGAGTTGGCACAAATTAGGGGCATAAATGTAAATGACCCATTAATTAAATAGCAAATCCGATATCATTATTACGATGTCAAATGACCCATTAATTAAGAAGCCAAAGTCGTTCTAGTATAGTGGTAGGTATTCCCGTGGCGAATGCCCCCCCCCCCCCTCCCCTCCTCTTATTTTGCACTTGAAGTTGCCGGAGTTATCAATGACAGCATTTTTTATTCTGTTTTTTGCACTCACAAAGCAATCACAGGAGTAAACAATGGCATCAGCAAGCCAACCACAAGAAAGATCTTCCAAGCTGGAAATACTACATAGTTCAACATTGTGGTGACACACTTTTAGCAGTAAACATGCTATTCGGTAGACAAAACATGTGATACAGTACGACATAACTGTCTCAAATAAAGAATATGATGATGAACCAAACATGTAGCAATCTAACGCCGGCGGTTGCCGGTATGGCATCGGCTGCAGGGTTCGAGAACCTTGAACTCAACATATGAGGGAACCCTCTCTGCAATGCATCTGCGGATGACCTCCACAGCTATATGAGCTTATGCGATAGCCATATTGCTCATCCACAAGCATCCTCCAATCTTCGTTGAGGCGGGGCACTTGCCAATGTCATCCACCCTCCTATCATAGCCGTATGTTGTGTCCAACGTCAAACGCTCGAGCGAAGGCGCGTTCTTGAGGATGTGGATGGTGAGCTCGAGCAGGGAGGGATGGAAGCCCGTGATTGTCACCCGCTTGAGGTCGTCATGCTGACACGCTGTCTTCCATCTTGGATATATGTCGTAATGGTCATCACTATCACTATCGTCGTAAT
Source organism: Triticum urartu (assembly GCF_003073215.2). Taxonomy (NCBI): domain Eukaryota; kingdom Viridiplantae; phylum Streptophyta; class Magnoliopsida; order Poales; family Poaceae; genus Triticum; species Triticum urartu. Next base: position 542,549,461 of record NC_053022.1, read on the forward strand.
TATCATCATCACCACCACCACAATCGTCATTGTCACCATCATCATCATCATCATCATCATCATCATCGTCATCATCATCATCATCATCATCATCATCGTCGTCATCACCGTCACCATGATTGTCATCTTCATCATCATCACCCCTATGGTCTATAATGAAAGGATAGTACCATATGGAATGTCGTACCTACATATACATATGTAACATAAACATTCGTTCCATAGTTTCCGTAGGTCATTGCCAAGCGTGATACATCAACATAGTGACATATATAGTTCTGGGAGATATGGATATCAACTTACACGCAGGATAAAAGTATCCAAGGCAGGAGAAGCATCAAGAAAAGAAACTAGAGATAAAATGTATTGGCTTGGGGACATGGCCATTTCTGATACGAGTATGATTTCCAAGTGTCTGAGGCAAGGGAGTTTGGACGGCAGCACTGGAATGTTGACATTCTGAAGAAGGAAAAATCCCAAGATTAACTATGTGTCTGTTTTTTCCAGCATAAAACTGGTACATACATCCAAATATACAATTGTTGACTATATATATAGTACTAGAGGGCGTACCTCATCAAAAGAGCGCATGGTAAGCCTCTCAACATTTCCTGCGATGGATGGAAGCATGGCACGAGCATGGCAGAGAAGAAGAATGCAATCCAAGTTTACATTGTTAAGCTGAGAAGGATTCCTGACAGAGATTTCTATACAGGGCAGCTCAAGCTTCTCCAGCCCCCCTCCCCTCCCTCGTGTCGCCCCGCTTGGGCGACCCGAGGGGCGCAAACCCTAGCCCCGCCGTCCCCCCCCCCTCCTCGCCCTTCCCTCGCCGCCGCCTGAGGCAGCTGCTGCCGGGCAAGCTCGGCGCGCTGCTGATGAAGGCGGCGGCGGGGCCCTCGCCGCCTCGCCGCCCGCGGGGGGCCTTTGGATCCGGGGCGGCGCACTACTAGGAAAAACCTTATACACAGAAACTTATCAGCAGCGAGGTCTAAAAAAGGGCGCTACTGCTAATTAGTAGTAGCGTGGGGTATAAAACCCGCGCTACTACTAACTTGATAGTAGTAGCGAAGGTTATAAACCCAAACTGCTATTAAGTGATCTCCATCAATGCCCCCGGTACAGGCCATAGTAGTAGCGAGCGGTATAAAACCTGCGCTACTACTACGTACATAGCTATAGCGCTGGTATGACCCCCACGCTATTACTAATCGTGTCCACTCCCACCCCACCCCGGCTGGCCCGATCCACTCCCACCCCACCACTCTCTCTCTCTCTCATCCCGAAAAAAACTCTCTCAGGAACTCACGATCTCCTCACGATCCAGCCCAGCTCCTCTCCCCACGATCTCCTCGCCACCGCCCCCCCCCCCGCCCGCCGGTTCCGGCGAGCACCGGCCGCGTGCAACGCTCCCCCAAGCGCGCCCCTCCCTCCCCCACACCCTGATCCAGCAATATCCCTTCCTCCCCTCGTCGACCGCTTCGGCTTCGACGACGACGGCGCCGCCATCCGCGTCCTCTCCGACGCCGACCCGGCCGTGCCGCGGCAGCAGCAGCCCACGGGCGCCAACATCCGCCGCGAGCTCGCGCGCCTCGTCGCCGACGCGCGGCCCGGGGACTCCCTCTTCTTCCACTACAGCGGCCACGGCACGCGCCTGCCCGCCGAGACCGGCCAGGACGATGACACCGGCTACGACGAGTGCATCGTCCCCTCCGACATGAACCTCATCACAAGTGCGCAGATCCGGAGACGCCCTTCCGTTTTCGTTTTGTCTCGTGCCATGTTGCTCCTATAGCTGTTGTTCTGTCTCAAACTACCGGTTAGATCTGAGAGAGGTTGGTGAGATCTGAGAGAGGGACGTTATTTGATTGATTGTCATGTTTCTACGGCTTAGCGGATTTAGCACTATGGTAATTTCTGAATTTTTGATTGGATTAGTTTTTAGGTGACTATGATTTTGGGTTTGCTGACCCTTTTGACCTCAGGTACTACTACAAAGCAGAAAGGATCCCTGTAAGTTACTTTGTAGTAGCTTTGTACAAGACCACTGGCAGCTAGACTTTGTGTTGTGGTAAGGACTTGACAGCAGCTAAAAACCCTTTTTTGGGGAATTCTTAGTGTGCCAAGACAAGTTTTTTGTGGGATGTGGGTGGACGCAACAGATCGAATTTGGCAGTGTTCGTCTTATTTTACGGTTTAGTACTCAATTGTCAGCATAGCTCTCTAGTCTCTCTGGTTCGTCCAACTGCAATTTCACATAAAACGCATATGCATATTATGTTGCTGTTGTCTGCATGAATGAATTTGATATGCACTATGTGTTTTTTGCCATGCATTATGCTGGTCTCAGCTGGAAAGAGTTTCTTACCAAATCATATGGCCGCAAGCAACTAGGAGCAGTTCCTGCCCAATGCCAGCTAGCATGCAATTTCACTCTGATAGGATATATGTACTCTGATGTCAGCTTTATGGAGTTCTTAAGTTCACAGGCGAAGTAGCCTGTATACTCTGATAGACAAATGAGCTTGAGCGCTTTATAGATTTATCAGCCCAAGATGAGCAGCTCATATATAGTACTCGTAATAATAGTTTGGCCGTAGGATATATATCAGAATTCAGTGCACACATCAATTCTGTTAACGGTGTTGATTAGCCATCAAGCAGATCATACTACAAATTAACCTGCTCGTTAATTAATGAAATTAAGGTACATAGTCATGCATGTGTCTCAACTCGTACGAACTCACTACTCATGCTCATTCCACTCTTCTCTCTACCATCTAATGGCACTGAAATTATTCAATCTCTGTATAAAAGGACTCACCAGTATATGCCACATTAAACTCCAACAGTATATATGTTACTACAGGTTTAGCATAAAAAACAAAACTGCATTCCAGCAGCCTTCAGTAGGTTTCTTTCTACCTACCTCAATTAACCTTTCTGAACATATGAAGATCCAACATCTAATTTATTTCTCATAGATGAGTGATGGACGATGCAGCGGAGGAGGCATACCGATGGCAGGTTGTAGCAAATCAGGAGGCCGCCGCCGTCGGGGGACGCTGCCGAGTGGAGAAACTACGTGGACGGTGGACGCTGCCGAGTGGAAAAACTACAGCGGACTGGTGAGATAACTGAAATTTCATAACAGCGACTCCATGCATGGTATGTTCCCCTTTTGCCATATTTTACATACGCATCTTATATATTCTTTGAGATCTAAGCTCTTAGAGACAATAGATTCTGATCTTCTGGTCTTTGCCTGCTGATGCTTTTATTATTCAAAGTGGTTCAGTTCCAGTACGTACACACTAGCCATATTATGACTTGTAGGATTTTTTTTTACTTTTTGTACATTCCCATTTAAGTTTTCTTGCGATAGCACTAATTAACAGAAAAACCTTATGGCATATGACCTTTTCTATGTGTGACGTATATGTAAAGTTAGTTTTCTCTTAAAAAAATCATCCGTCGATAAGCTGAATTAGAGGGAAATTCATGGAAAGTGAACCAGCATACAAACCATAGTAATAATCCCAGTGAACTAGCTCTACAGACTAGCATACATGTTATTTAGAAACAAGGGGTTTGCCATGCTACAACAGATTCCTGACTAAATTTATCTATTCTACTTGGTCTTTTGATTTGAAACATCTATATATTCCTCATAAACATATTGGTTTTGCTACCAGCAGTAGGTGCTTTCTTTGTTCTGCAGCTGGGATTTCAGTAAAAAAAATGTTTAACCTTTAGTGAATATGCACAGTACCAAGACTTTGTTCTACAGCTCGCACGCCGCATCCGTGGCGAGAGGGCCTAGGCTGCTCTGTGCGCGTCGTCGTCTTAGCCAGTTGTGTTAATCAGTGGAAATGGGAGAGGGCCACGCCTCACTAGTAATCTTGTTGATTGCCTCTGAACCTGAATGAACAGCCTTGCTTGTTTAGTTCTGTGTGTCCATATGATTTATGCTTTACTCTGTTTTATTCTGTTGTTCCTTTTGATCCCTGTGACTGTTGCAATCAACTCTCACATGTACCATGATGCTAACTGGTAAATTAGGACAAGAGATGTTTCTATTTTGCACTGCTCATACTGTACATACTGTGATTCATCTGATGGTTTTCTTGCACCTGCAAATGACAGCGTCATGATGTTGTCAATGGTGTGGCTGAGGCAGAAGGTGTAACCAAATATGATGCAGGTGAAGCTGCTGCAGATCAGAAAGGTGAACACATGTTCGGCTGTATTAAGATATTTTCAGTAATTTAAAGCTGAAATGATATCCTGTGGCGAACTGGGATTGTCTGTCTCTTAAACTATCTTTGGTCTTGTCCATAATGCTTCCCTGCAGAGCAAAAAGGTTCAACAACCATGAAATCCTAGCTGAGGACGTGCGAGACTGGGATATAGCCAGTGACCGGGGGCAAGGGCAGCGTGCGCAGGTGCTTTCTTTGTTTTCAATCTAATTATTGTGTGTTATTATCTTGAATACATTTCTCTTTTAATTTATTTTCAATCTGCCAAGCCTGGACATAGTTATTGTATCTTATTATCGTCTTTGGAAGTGGCCGGACCCTTCCGTGAACCCTGCGCAAGCAGGAGCTAACTAACAAGTTTTCACTTTCTCGACTGGGTGCAGGGTGATCGACGAGGACTACTGCGGCCCGATGGGAGTCGTGCTCTTCAACTACTCGGACGCAGACTTCACCGTGAAGCCCCGCGACCGCGTCATACAGATTATCGTCCAGGTGATTGCGACGCAGGAGGTCCCCGGGTTGGAGGACCTCGACGCCACCGTCCGGACGTCACTGAGGTGGAGGACGACGCCACCGTCGGAGTTCCTCAAGGTGGAGGACCTCGACGCTTTGTACATACATCTAGAGAAGTGGTCTGGTTAGGTTGGTGGTGAAACGCTAGGGAAGGTACCAACCTTTTGATGATGGTTGTGTGTGTCCTCGTGATCTCTTCGAGTTGAGATGTTGAATGATGCATCCATGAACACTACAAGTGTTAAGATGGTTCTGTGAAATTTATTTTGCACTGGACGTGTCTCTGATCTCCATTCATGAATACTGCATCTATTTTTTTTAATTCCTAATTTGCTACTAGGAGCGTTGGGAAAAAAGTGCCCTACTAGTATTTAGGATACTAGTAGCGCTGGTATTGTAGGCACGCTACTACTACTTCATTAGTAGTAGCATGAGTCTGTAATAGCAGTAGCGTGGGTGGCACACGCTACTACTAACAAAGTTAGTAGTAGCGCGGGTTCCTCCCACGCTACTACTAACTATTAGCTGTAGCGCCTTATTAGTAGCGCCGGTACCCGCGCTACTGATACACCTAAAACCCGCGCTGCTGCTAGCCTTTTCCCTAGTAGTGGCGGCCCCGGCAGGTGTGGCGTCGCCGGCTTCGGCTCCCGGTGGTGTGGGCGCGGGTCGGTGTTTTCTCGGCCGTGCGGGCGGCGAGAGCCCCGGTGGATGCGGGCCGGCGCGCGGCGGCGGCGGATTCGTCTCCTGTCACGTCAGATCTGGCCGCCTCCATTCCCCTCTTCCCCAACGAGCGCCTCCCCCCTCAGATCCGCCCTGTTTCGTCATGGGACTGCGCTCTTCTGCGGGTGGGAGTGGGCGATGGGGCTGCAGGACTGGGGGAAACCCCTAGCCAGCTGTGTCGGTTGCGACGGCGGCGACGCCCGCGGGCGCCGCTCACCTTCCTGGAGGCGCCGGTCAGGTCCTGCCCCCCTACCCCCTTCCCCTTTGTCTCCCGGGTGAAATCCTCAACATTGTTGGGCAGCGGCGACGCCCAGGGCGCCGTAACCTTCTTGAAGGCACTGTTTTGGGAACAAAGATGGGTTGTGGGGTTCGTTGTGGTGTAGGTGGAGTGTGTCGGCGGCGGCAGTGTGTCTCCAGCGGCGGCGGTGTCCCCCTTGGTGTGTGGTCAAGCTGGTTTGGTGCTCTTCGTTGGGCTGCAGGGCTCCTCCGGTGCCCGTGGACTCTCCAGGACGGGAGGGGATAGGGTTCCCCTCCTCCGGTGGCTGCCCTTCTGCTCGTCGAGCGAGCCGAAGATTTGGTTTTGGCCCTTGCTGCTGCCCATTTGTGCATGCCGACAGCTCGCCCCGATTTCATGCCTGGACTCTTGCATTTGGCGCTGCTCTGTTTCAGGTAAGTTGTCATCGGCAGGCTGGGAACGCCTGGTTCCGCCCCTGTGGTTTCCTGCGATGCCATTCATGCAGGTTCTAGGGTCGTTGGTAGAAAAAGGGCCTGTTGTCCCGGTTCGTAAGGGCCTTTTGTCCCGGTTCTGGAACCGGGACTAAAGGGTCGGTACTAATGCCCTGTCCCTTTAGTCCCGGTTCAATCCAGAACCGGGACAGATGGGCCTCCACGTGGCCTGTGCGCGGAGCCCAGGCAGGAGACCCTTTGGTCCCGGTTGGTGGCACCAACCGGGACCAATAGGCATCCACGCGTCAGCATTTCTGTGGCTGGAGTTTTTGTTTTTGTTTTGAAAGGGGGGTTTGGGGGGTTAATTTAGGTGTTTCATATATTGTGTTAGCTAGCTATAATTAATAGAGAGAAGTGTCCTCTCTTATGTCTGTGCTTGGTCGACGCTACGTACTATACATACGTATAGAGAGGACTAGACACGCTAGCTAGCTAGTAAGCAAACGAAGGAAACAGAAGATCGTCATGAACATATATGCATACAGAGAGAAGTGATATCGACCACCTCTCCTTCTCCGAGAGATTGGTCGAACAATAAGTTCTCGTATATCTATCCGACACTACCGGCTACATATATACAATAATTATCTCTTACAAATATAATCATACGGACTCAGGGTCCACATAGTATTCTCCGTCTTCAGCGATCACGTGGTCAAGAAATGCCGCTAATTCCTCTTGAATTGCTCGCATGCGAGATGGTACTAGGAGTTCATCTCGCTTCCGAAACATCTAATTTAAAGAAGGGGGTCAATACATATATATATGAATGAATGAAACTCAACACAAATGATGGTAATAAAATAAAATTATGAATGTTGTTATTTACGTACTTCATATTGTTCGTCAGTGTAGCCCCGCTCACAGGTCGTGTGGCGGATGGACTCGCAAACGTAGTATCCACAGAAATCATTCCCTTGTTCCTGCCACAACCACTTTACAAGAAATAGAGGTCAATCAAACTGATAAGCAAGAATGCCAAATGGTATTGATGAAACTAGCGCTTGAATCACTAGTAGATGCGCGGAACATGCTACTATAGTACTTACTTTCGGGTGTCTAAATTGCAGCTCCTTCGGCAGTCCCGGAGCTTTTCTAGTGAATTTTCTCCAAACCCTGCCGGACAAAGAAAACAATTACTTGATATATCAGGAAATGAACAAAGTTGTTGATATGGTGGATAATGATCGATTTAACTTACTTCTCAAGTATTTGAGTCATGTCTGCATAGTCTTGGGGATCTTTTCGTCTTGAGTCTAAGACAGTTACTAGTCCCTGCTCAAGCTTAATCTCTAGGAGAATATAGTGGAAACGGCACACGCATGCATAACTCATCAATTACATTACTATAACCTTGACTAATATATAAGGGAAACCGAATACGCACAAGACAGTAACACTCACTTGAAGTTGTAAGGAAAGAGTATTATATCTTTGTTTTCATTTATTACCAACGATCGTAGCAAGTTGGCCTCGGTAGCTGCGGCATGAAATTTAACTTGAGTTGCATCTATGAGATATGTGTTAATGAACCCAATATCACCGACTTGTCTTTTCTTCAATTCGGCGATCTTCAATCTGCATAATATAGTGAGGATGATTATAAATACATGCAATGAAAGAGCTGAGCTATATAGAGAGACTTAATGACAGAAGTAGTACTACTTACAGACAGTAGCAGACAACCGTTGTTTTATCGAGGGCCAATTGATTGAAAAACTGAAAGAACTCCTCAAATGGAACAGGCAACAGTTCAGTTCCAACGAGGTCATGCTCCTTTTTAACTTTCACATACAAAGTACTCCTCCCCCCTGAGTCTCTGCAGATTTTCAAGTACCAATCATGCAATCTTCGCATCATCGTTGATAGAGATCTTTCATCTTTGACGAGAGGCTTCCCGTACTCGTATCTTTGTATCTGCATCTCCATGAAATCATAATGTACATCGTCGGGCAGGTAATCGCCAAGATTGCTATAACCGGGCACCATCCTCAGATCATTAGCGAGCGGGGGGCACGATTTCTTCGCTTGTTCGCCGAGCTGGGCAATTTGTTTCCCAGCTCGTCGTTCTTTCAGCCTTTGATCACTGACAGTACTTCCCGACCGCTCCGCTTCGGCAAATTCCTTTCCAATAATGCGCTCATAGTTTCCTTTCGGCGGAGACTTGGGTGGTTTTGTCAGGGCAGCTAGAGTGCGGTTCGCTTTCACCGGATCTACCTTCTCCTCCGAAGGTGGATGTTTCTTTGCTTTCACCCCTTCAAAGTAGTTCCTCACTTCTTCTCGTGCGATCTCGGCGTTCTCCTCCGGGGTCCTCTCGTATGGTAACTTCTGTGGAGTCTTCAGAGAAGGACCAAATCTGTATTTTCTCCCACCTCTGGCTGTACTGCTAGACGCCGGCCGAGCAGACAGAGCGGTTGTCTTCTTTACTTGCTTACGAGGCGGAGGAGAAGGACTACGACGCGCTGGAGAAACCGGAGCGGCGGCAGGTCTCTTCCGCCCTTGCTGACGAGGCGGAGAAGGAGGAGGCTGGCTGCTCGGGCGCGTCGGCGCAGGTGGAGAAGGAGGCGGAGTGCCGCCACGCGCTGGAGAAGGAGCCGGTCGAGTGCCCTGATTGTCACTCGCCGGAGGAGGAGGCGGAGTGCCCTGACTCGCCGGAGGAGGAGGCGGTGGAGGAGGCGGATTGCCCTGACTTGCCGGAGGAGGAGGCGGAGGCGTCCAGTTCGGAAGGTTGATGAGCTCCTTCCGCCATAGGCATGGAGTCTTCAGAGCAGGCCCCAGCCTAGTCTTCCCTTCACCGGTAGGGTGGTCAAGCTGGAGGTCCTCAAATCCCTCCGTTATTTCATCCACCATCACCCTAGCATATCCTTCTGGAATCGGCCGGCAGTGAAAAGTTGCGCCGGGTTCAGTAGGATAAACAGAGCCAACAGCCGCCTTGACCTTCAAATTCATCCATTGCGTCATAAGGTGACAATTTTGAGACTCTGTGATAGCATCCACGGGATAGCTGGCAGGAGCCGTCAAGGCATGCTCCGGCTGAAGCAGCTCGGTGGAAGCCATGCTGCTTCTCCGCTGAGATGGCGGGGTAGCTTCGGGGGAAGCTTCGGCAGTATGTTTGCTGCGATTTGCTTCTTGTTCCTCTATCGCTTGTACCCTTGCTTGCAGCGCCTGCATTTGGGTCTGCTGCACTTTTTTCCTCCTCTCATAGGATTTGTAACCGCCTGCGTCTGGAAACCCAACCTTCCACGGAATGGAGCCTGGCGTGCCTCGTGTCCGTCCAGGGTGCTCAGGATTCCCGAGGGCCATTGTGAGCTCGTCGTTCTCTCTGTCGGGAAAGAACGTCCCTTGCTGCGCTGCTTCGATATACTACTGAAGCTTCCTGACTAGTATGTCCATTTGATCGTTCGTCCAAATGCACTTCCCTGTTACAGGGTCCAAGGTTCTGCCAGCCCCGAAGAACCAAGTCCGGCAACGGTCTGGCCAGTTAATTGTCTCTGGTTCGATCCCTTTATCAACCAGATCATTCTCAGTCTTGGCCCACTTAGGCCGAGCTACGAGGTAGCCACCTGACCCCGTGCGATGGTGATGCTTCTTCTTCGTAGCATTTTGCTTGTTTGTCGCCGACATCTTCTTACTCTTTTCCGATGTCTTGTGGGCCACGAATGCGGGCCAGTGATCTCTGATCTTCTCATATCTGCCCTTGAATTCTGGTGTCTCATTATTTTCGACAAACTTATTCAGCTCTTTCTTCCACCTCCTGAATAGTTCTGCCATCCTCTTAAGAGCAAAAGACTTGATTAATTGCTCTTTAACTGGCTTCTCTGGATTATCCTCTGGCGGTAGGGTGAAATTTGACTTCAGCTCGGTTCAAAGATCATTTTTCTGCATATCATTGACATAAGACACCTCAGGGTCTTCTGTAGCCGGCTTAAACCATTGCTGGATGCTGATCGGGATCTTGTCCCTAACCAAAACCCCGCACTGAGCAACAAATGCGCTCTTTGTCCGGAGGGGTTCAATCGGTTGGCCGTCAGACGCGATTGCTATGATCTCAAACTTTTCATCCGAGCTCACCTTTTTCTTCGGGCCTCGTCTCTTTACCGAAGTTGTGCTCAATCCGGAGGGCTAGAAAAAGGAACAAAGACTTAATTAATATGTGTACATACCAAAACAATGAATGCATCAATTAGCTAGTCAGCAGAAGCTTAACTAATATATATACCTGGCCGGACTCGGTTCGGTCACCGGAGACGTCATCACGGTCTCCTTCTTGCACCGGCATTGGGTCACCGGAGCCGTCCTCACGGTCTCCTTCTTGCACCGGCATTAGGTCACCGGAGCCATCATAATCATAGCCAGCTGCTTCCAGACCATCGGTGTCGTTGAGAAACAACGAGCAGATGTCATCACTTCCTCGTGCGATTATGTCCCCCAACAACTCTTCTTGTACTTCGTCTCAGGCGGTGTCCATAGTTTCTACAAATATTGACAACATGGCAATTATTATTCAAACATAACAGATGGATATATTAGTGGCAAAAACGTAGAACTAATATTAATTAGTGGCCTCGACGCTGCTTCTCTAGGGTTTGGGGTGGCCTCGACGCTGCTTCTCTAGGGTTTGGGGTGGCCTCGACAACGCTTCAAGGATAAAAAAAGAAGAGGAAGAAGAAAAAAAGAGAAGAAGAGAAAAAAAAGAGGACTCCCATAACCCAGGTACACATTCTTCCTGCATTTGTCCAGGTATATACTTTCAGTGTCATCTAAACAGTGCGTGCATGCGTGGTATCCTTTGTTTGTCTGTCCTGAAAGGTTACCGAGAGCGGACCAATCGTTGATGGTCACGAACAGCAACGCCTTAAGGTTAAATTCCTCCTGTCTGTGCTCATCCCACGTACGTACACCGTTTCCATTCCACAGCTGTAAAAGTTCTTCAACTAATGGCCTTAGGTACACATCAATTTCGTTGCCGGGTTGCTTAGGGCCTTGGATGAGAACTGGCATCATAATGAACTTCCGCTTCATGCACATCCAAGGAGGAAGGTTATACATACATAGAGTCACGGGCCAGGTGCTGTGATTGCTGCTCTGCTCTCCGAAAGGATTAATGCCATCCGCGCTTAAAGCAAACCATACATTCCTTGGGTCCTTTGCAAACTCATCCCAGTACTTTCTCTCGATTTTTCTCCACTGCGACCCGTCAGCGGGTGCTCTCAACTTCCCATCTTTCTTTCGGTTCTCACTGTGCCATCGCATCAACTTGGCATGCTCTTCGTTTCTGAACAGACGTTTCAACCGTGGTATTATAGGAGCATATCACATCACCTTCGCAGGAACCCTCTTCCTGGGGGACTCGCCGTCAACATCACTAGGGTCATCTCGTCTGATCTTATACCGCAATGCACCGCATACCGGGCATGCGTTCAAATCCTTGTATGCACCGCGGTAGAGGACGCAGTCATTAGGGCATGCATGTATCTTCTCCACCTCCAATCCTAGAGGGCATACGACCTTCTTTGCTGCGTATGTACTGTCGGGCAATTCGTTATCCTTTGGAAGCTTCTTCTTCAATATTTTCAGTAGCTTCTCAAATACTTTGTCAGCCACAGAATTCTCTGCCTTCCACTGCAGCAATTCCAGTACGGTACCGAGCTTTGTGTTGCCATCTTCGCAATTGGGGTATAACCATTTTTTGTGATCCTCTAACATGCGATTGAACTTCAGCTTCTCCTTTTGACTTTCGCATTGCGTCCTTGCATCGACAATGACCCGGCGGAGATCATCATCATCGGGCACATCGTCTGGTTCCTCTTGATCTTCAGCAGCTTCACCCATTGCAGCATCATTGGGCACATCGTCTGGTTCCTCTTGATCTTCACCAGCTCCCCCCGTTGCAGCATCACCGTATTCAGGGGGCACATAGTTGTCATCGTACTCTTCTTCTTCGCCGTCTTCCATCATAACCCCTATTTCTCCGTGCCTCGTCCAAACATTATAGTGTGGCATGAAACCCTTGTAAAGCAGGTGGGAGTGAAGGATTTTCCGGTTAGAGTAAGACCTCGTATTCCCACATTCAGTGCATGGACAACACATAAAACCATTCTGCTTGTTTGCCTCAGCCGCATCGAGAAACTCATGCACGCCCTTAATGTACTCGCGGGTGTGTCTGTCACCGTACATCCATTGCCGGTTCATCTGCGTGCATTATATATAATTAAGTGTCCAAATTAATAGAAGTTCATCATCACATTAAAACCGAAGTGCATACATAGTTCTCATCTAACAACATATAGCTCTCCAGAGCATCTAATTAATTAAACCATGCATTGAAACTATGTAAAACATTTCAATGCGAAAACAAATGCGATCATAATCGCAACCAAGGTAACAATTGATCCAACGGCATAATGATACCAAGCCTCGGTGTGAATGGCATATTTTCTAATCTTTCTAATCTTCAAGCGCATTGCATCCATCTTGATCTTGTGATCATCACGACATCCGCAACATGCAACTCCAATATCATCTTCTCCTCCTCAATTTTTTTAATTTTTTCCTTCAACAAATTGTTTTCTTCTTCAACTAAATTTAACCTCTCGACAATAGGGTCGGTTGGCATTTCCGATTCACATACATCCTACATAAATAAAATCTATGTCACGTTGGTCGGCATAATTTTCATAAACAATAAATGAACCAATAGTTATAAAGATAATATATATACCACATCCGAATCATAGACAGGACGAGGGCCGACGGGGGCGGATACCAAAACCATCGCACTATATAAGATGCAATAATAAAAGTAAGAAAATAATACAAGTATCTATGTAAACATACAAGTAAGAATATTTTTCCTTTCAGAAAGAAGATAAGAACAAGAGGCTCACCGCGGTGGTGCCGCCGATGAGCTCGGCGCGGGTGATCGACGGCGGTGAAGACGGGGACGGGGCGTGACGGACCGCTAAACCTAGACAAATATTATGGAAAATGCAGCTTGGAGAGGAGAAAGCTTAAGTAGTGTGGCTCGGGCATTCCATTGAACACCTTGTGTGCATAGGAGGTGAGCTAGAGCACCACCAAGCCCTCTCCCCCTCGGCCAGAGAAAAACAGAGCACTGGGGTGCTCTGCTCGCGAGCGAGGGGTATATATAGGCACCTCATTGGTCCCGGTTGGTGACTTGAGCCGGGACTAAAGGGGAGCCTTTGGTCCCGGTTCAAGCCACCAACCGGGACCAATGGTGGTGGGCCAGGAGCGAGGCCCATTGGTCCCGGTTCATCCCACCAACCGGGACCAAAAGGTCCAGATGAACCGGGACCAATGGCCCACGTGGCCCGGCCGGCCCCCTGGGCTCACAAACCGGGACCAATGCCCACATTGGTCCCGGTTCTGGACTGAACCGGGACTAATGGGCTGACCCGGCCTGGACCAAAGCCCTGTTTTCTACTAGTGGGTGAGCATGTCCATCGCTCACCGGTGCGGCGCCTCGAGCCAGGCGAGGAGGCAGGGGCCTTCTGTGACGATGGATCTGGATGGATGTGTCTACTTCAAGCCCAGGCGTTTGGCAATGGCGTGCTTGTGCTCCGTCGTCGGTGCTCTTTCCTATGCCGTTTAGCGTTTTTTGCCTTGGTTCTCAGCGTGTATGGGTTCCTGGCATTTCTAGCTATGTGGGTTAGCTAGCTTGTTGTATGCCTCTGTGAGCTGCTCCTAGGCGCCCTTGTATCTTTGCCGTTTGTTTTCTTTCCTTTTAGTTGGACTGTGGTTGTATTCCGGAGTTGTAATCCTGGCCGGTTGATGGCTTTGTTAGTTCAAAGCCGGGCTCTTCTTGAGCCTACGTTCCAAAAAAAAAGATTTCTATACAGGTCCGACGATAATGAATAGCACCACAATGAAAGGAGCAGACATTTGGAGCATTGACCTCTACCACCTGCAGCATCATGCATTCCATAATGCACAGGGAATTGAGTTGTTGCAGCGTACAAGGTATTCGCAAGCGAATTATCCCACTACAAGAGAAGAGGTCCAGCCACTCCAGGGCGGAAGTTCTCGAGAGCAAGAGCCCTAATTCTTCATCGGTAATGCGGACAGAAGATAATTTTAAACATGTCAATCTTCGCAAGTGGCCAAGTGTCGACATGGGATGGACATGGCAATCGAAGATGCGAAGAGTCTGGATTGAAGTTGCAGCTTCCTCGTCTGAGAAAACCGAACACGGGAAGCTGTAGTTTTCCTTCATGAACATAGGCATCCACAAGTCAAGTTCTTTGATCCCAGACTTAACGATGATTTGGAGCCACCTGTCCACGCTGGAGGCTTTGATGTTACTGGAAGGGCCAAGGTCAAGTTTAAGTGTCTCCACCTTAACCCCATTACTGTGATGGTTTTCAAGAATTTGGCCAACTTTGTTGATGATATATGGTTCTCTGTTCTCAAATTTCTTGTCAGTCAACTCGAGTGTATCATCATTGAGTATAAGTTTTGAATAGCATCTTCAGGAACGTAGAAACCCACGGGACACGCAAGCAACACGAGCAGCGTCTCGCACCAGCAAGAGGGAGTGTATATGGTGTAGGATGTCCTGCAGAACCAAGGACGACAAGTTGCAACAGTTAAATTGTAAGCTAGTAGCTGACGGCAAACACAACAAAATCAGCCCCGGATTAATATAGATTGTTAATTAGTACATGTACTTTGCATCAAGAACTGCAACGATGTGTGCTGAATTACATTGAGAAATTTCTATTACTGCACCAAATTCCTACCCTAGACGCACGCCATGTATTCATGTGCTAGCGCCGTCGAGAATAATTCTAGGCCATCGAGAATATTATACCTGTGGGAGTTCCTCGCAGACAAGTTCTTGTTCCATATTGTGTTGGGCATCTCGAGACATATTGTCTTGTTGTTGGTAGGATGCGCCGTTTGCCTCAGCTGATGAAGCCTTCGGTCGACCATCTGCAATGCAGCGGAGCTGTAAGTCGCAAGTATGTCCCAGTTTTGTTCATGAAACTTGGTTAATAAAAACTATAAGTTCTCTAGAACCAGTTAATAAAAACTTGGTGCAGCCCGGCTATTGAAGAATCGGGGATCAACTGATATTTGCTGAAATTGTTAAACATAGTGCTCTATGGGGAGGAATTCCGAGGTTTGGGGGAAGCTAAACCTTCCAAATAAGAACAAACCTCGCCTAAAGCAGAAGAACCGACCGAGGTCCGTTGGAGAAAGTACGTACTTGCGGGAGGAGAAGGGGGCGTCGTGCATACGTCATCGTTGATCGCCGTGGCCGGAGACCGTAAAGGCCCTGGCGGGAGGCGCCGGCGAGTGAACATGGTGAATTAGGGATCTCGACTGAACATGCACTTGGGAAGTTTCAGTTATGCCTACGCTTCCGCCGGACAAGGCTGTTGCGTTTTCCGTTTCAGCTTGCAACGATCTGGGAGATTTTGTTTTTTTGGAGGGAATCCGGCCTAATCTTGTGAGTTGTTAAGTTTAAGGTGCTCCAATCCCATAAAAAGGATTAATATGCTACAATCCAGCGAGTCCTGGTTCAGAGAAAAACGAGCCAAATTAACGAGTCATCCCATGGACCATGGTTTTTACTTTTAGTGAGATTTTGATGAAATTCACCGAATTTTGGTAATTTCAGTCCACAATGATATTTACCTTTCAGCCAAAATATTTCAGCAATTTTAGTAGTATACAAGGATTCAAATATTTTAAAAAATTATTATTTTTTAAATCAAATATATACTTGAATTCAAGTGGATATTTCGTCGTTTTGGCCGAAATGTAAACTCAAATCATTGAATTTCGGTGATTCCGGTTGGTGCTGAATTTTTTTTGAAATTGAAAGTGAAAACCACCCCCTCGTCATTCTCCCATGGCAACTCGACACTCTCGAGTGTAGTCCTTTCCCGTTGTTAAAGGTGTCGTCGTGTGTTGGCCTCCTCCACCTTTGGCTCTAGGTGAGAACCCGGAACTAGACGGTCGCGATGTTATGGCGTTGTTTCATTCTTGGAGGCTCTGCCTCATCTCATGAGCACGACAACTTTCGGGTTTGTGAGGAGCTCCACCATGGTCGCGGTGTCCACTTCTAGTTGAGCCACCATTATGCGGTGCTCCTCAAAAGTCCCAGATGAAACTGGTTCTCTGCCTATAGCATGGTGAAAGAGGAGTAGCACATACATGATTCGAGATAGCATTGACATGGTCTTCAAGCAAAGGTCAGACTTTGGATACTCGAAGGATTCATCAGGAACAACTTGTAGAATAAGTCTTACAATTTCCTCGTGGAAGAATGTTTAACCTGGCTGAAAAGGAAACTATATCACTAGGTTCTCTAGTCAGGTGTGCTAGGCATGACATCACCTTACCGGGTTATATAAGGATCAAAGTTATGACTCTTGGAAAATGTTCCAACCATCATAGCTGCCCGAGTTTTCAGGCCTGATTGGTGTCAGGATACCTCAGACTCATGATGCCTGAGGAGGAAGGGGTGCAACACAATTTGACGAGATGGCGTTGCAAGATTCTCGGGAATGGATTATGGAAGCAAGTTCTGAATCATGCGTTCATCATTAAACCAAGGTGATGATGAGAAGATGGCTGATGAACTTAGCGACAATCCATTGAAATTTCCAAAAGATGGATTCCCACCAGTATTCAAACAAGGAGATAACATTTGTCAGATCAAATGATATAATGAGGTATGCTCGAGGAAAACATACACGGTTAATCATTGATTGAAAGATGCACCCGAAATATGGGCTTAGGTAGCATGATCAATGTTAGAATGGTGATTCGATAACCAATGGTCTAAGAATGAAATATCGACCATTAACTTCAAAGCAATAGGGTTGCTAGAAGTTTTGAAGTCGCACATCATAGTTCAATTGTTGGTTTTCCGGTTATAAACAACATGGGGACCAAGGAATGAACGGATATGGGAAGAAGTATCACCTGTATCCAGATCTCTTAAGAGGTGGTGAAATTCTCATGACTTTCTTGACATAAAAGATGGTAATACTTCCAAGGTAGAGAAGAACAACTGTTGGGTAGCAAGGATCTCAAGGTATAACACAAAACACGAACAAGTTTGTGTTGAACGAAAGGCAATAAAGTAGTCGATGATAACACGAATCATCGAGGGGCAAGGATGGTATTACCCATCAAGAATTCGATATATATCTTGGAAGAGCTTAGGATGTTGATGATGATCACGACACAGTTGTCGAGAGATTTCGTGAAGATGTAATCGGTCGGCGATGCCATCAAGTCAAATGATGATGAAGCGAAAGGTTATGGGAACCAAGGGTACGACATAAACTCGAAATCAAGTTTGATGTTCAAGGAGAAACGATATGACGAGGAAGTTCGACGTAAGATTAGCTCATCGTCGAAAATTGTGCTTCGAGAAGAAGGACCAGGTAGCACAATTATAATTTAGCACGATAATGATATAGCCGATCGGGCTAGGAATGACTTGAAGGATTATTAAACTCATAAGCAACGGAAATTACTTAGAGTTAATGAATCAGATTACGGACTCGATTCACTATCGGTGTCCCTGAGTGTCTAACAACTCTGAACCCGGGGAAAATTTGGAAACGGTGAGAAATAATATTTGAAGAAGAACTCATAAGAAGTAATATGGTTCTGTGATTTTATCGAGATACCATGGGGTAATACTCGAAGGTAGAACATAATAAAGGTTGCAGAGGTGTTGACGAGGATCGGGCGCACGATGTTCCCGTCCCTGTCCACACAAATCGACCCACGAGTGCCGCTAGCTTCACATCAACGCGGCGCTGCGGGAGTGTCTGTTCGAGGGGCTCGAGGTTGAGGATGATGATGCCAGAGAGGCACGACTTCTCTTTTTTGGTAAACAAAAAAACCTTTATCGGTAAAACACAACTTTTTTTGAGGTGACACAACTTTTTCGGTAAAAACACAACTTTTTCAGTAAAAACACAACTTCTCCTTAGTACGATGTTCCTGACGGCAGACCATGTAAATGACACATTGCGTACCATTCGCTGGGATTGGAGTGGGCCGATAGCCCAAATTGGTAGTGAAAAAAGAGTCAGTTATAGGCCCAATCGGGTGGGAGCGCGAGAGAAGGCCCACGAACGAACAATCAAATACTTTGCCGGATAATCAGACAACCAATGTTGTCCGGCTGAAGAGAATAAAACAGGAGATAAATAGGTGGGGCACCAACATCACTGAAATTTCGACCTGGCGTGCAACAGCACCATCAGATGAGATCACAACCTTGCCACTAGCAACTGGGCCCATCCAGCCTCAAGGACTACATTCTGTCTTATAGAACACCAACATAGTGAGCATGACAACGTCAACACCTTGGCCAAACTAGACCGAACTAGCTAGCCGAAGTAGCTACTCTTTCGAACAAACCACCAAAATACAGTACAAAGAAACTACACTCTCCTCCAACTCTTAAAACTTTACCAACACCTCCTTCAGACATTACAGATGCACAGCACCGGCAGTTTGCCATTTGCAGTCTCAGCCAAGCTCCTGGACGTCATTTGTTTCGAAGAATTCGGCACTGAAGAATGCCACCACAGGTTAGCCATGATCAAAATAACTGGTAGGATTAGTGGGAATAATGCTACTATTAAAACTTTCATTATTCACACGTTTCCATAAAGACCAACCCTAAGCAAAATCCCAGAAGCAATGACCCGACGATCCTTGACAAATCAACTATAAAGAGCAACATTGGAATTGCATTCAGCAGCAGTTTTACAACGAAAAACTATAAAACATTCAAAGTACAGCATGTGCTCTTGCTTGATGTGCAGAGTAGACTAGAAAAAAGAAGTTGACTCGATGCATATACTAGCATTGAAAAACTGATCCACCGCCCATTCAACCTGTACAATATCCCTGTCGAGCACCAAATACTGATCTACAACCATTCTCATATGTCCCACAGTCAAATTCCCTGTAACACGTACAGGAGATCCAATGGGTAAAGCAAGAATGACCCGAGTTAAGGAAACTCGAACGCTCTACAATCGTCTCTGCAGGGATTGCAGGTCATGAAATCCACAACATCATCCTCAACCTTGTTTTTGAAAATAGTGTATCCAGTGGGGAAATCTCCTACAATTAATGTAAGCTCTCCCTGCACTTTAGCGTACTAAAGAAATTGGATATTTTCTTCCAGGCAAGCATGGAGTATAAATTTGATTGAAGATTGGACTGCATTAGTGAAAACTACAGATGTGAAACATATAAATCCCCCTCTGACCGAAACCAAACTGCTCCTGGGTTTGTCAAGGAAACCATCATCCAAATCTAATGTGGCCTCGAATACTTGCCCAGGTATTTCATCGGTTGCAAAGCTTTCAGGCAGCAAAGAAGATTCAACTGGCACATCCATTTCAATGATCCAGCACCCCACATAAGCGGACATGGCACGGCTCGAGTCATCGAGCACAAGTGAATCCTGCATATATATTATAAAAGGCTCAACTGAGAAGTCTCCACAATCACTGAAAGAAAAAGATAATCCAATTCATGAATTAACACCATACCACAAAACTAGAAGTTTTTTCCTATATGCTTTGACAGCCAAAGGTTTCTTCTTTTAATAAACTGCTCCTCGTCTCCATTCTTGTACTCGTAGATGAGAACTCCACCATGATCATCATACGCTATGATGGACTTGATCATGCATAAATTGGTGTGGATAGAGAAAATTGCAAAAAGGGTCTGGCCAGTAAGAGTCGATTTGCACATCTCAACTGGTTCTGGGGGGATAGATTTGCTGATCAAATCAACCCTATCTTGCTCAACCAAACTCCCAATCCAAGTAGTTTGACTCCCACTAATCAGTCCTCGCACCTCACCCAACCAAGGCCCATGTAACGATATCAAAGGAGAGTTGACAACACGAACATAAGCAGTTTCAATAGTGATCAGCCCTGGCAGCAACTCACCCAAACCATGTCCATGTACAGCAATCGAAGGATCTGGTAGTATTGGCACCGCACCCAAAACAGGTCCAAGTAAAGGTCGGTTGCTCAAAGGTTGTGCCCATATTTTGCTGATGATTAAAGGTTGCACACTTCTTGTGCTGATGATCAAAGGTTGCACGATGAATGATATCAACAAATCATGCCAAAAATATCATCATTAAGTCATACATTACATATACACACGCACACACGCACGCACACACACACACACAACAATAAAGGACAATACTAGGTAGCCACATGGATGTTTTCCCATGATGTGGCTTCCTCCCCTCTCTCTTGCATGCAAGAATGATACATAAGACTATAGAGAAGTATTGTTAGGTGTACAGAATCATCATGACAACCCGTTCGCTACTAAAACTAGATGATTCCCCGCGCGTTGCTGCGGGAACTATTGCCTAAATAGATAGTTTACTCCGCAAAAACAACTCTGCTAAAAGGACCATCACGATAATGAATGAATGATTCTCTGTTGACAACCATACTTCAGAATGATATGGCTGTAGTGGTCCATATGCACTTAGGCAAGATCGACCCTCGTACCATTTATCATTCAAAGTTTGAAGAATAGACGAACAATCAAATTAGATGTATATGGTCATTTACCCGCATACCGAACCTTCAAGCTTCAACTAAAACATCACCATCTAGCTATAACTCGAGTCTTGATTGTGCAAACTCTCCATCAAAACTTCCATGTACATTTACTTTGATCCATCCAACAACAGGGGGTAAACAAATGTTATTAGTCATGACAGAATCGTAAGGTTTATCCTTCTAAACATACCACATCAAATGCGTAGTGAAGTGCACTTCCCAACAATTTTTCAACAGCAGAATTTGTAGTCGACACTTGAGCCAGAGTGAAAAAGAGAGAACATGATTAAAATATTGCATAGTAACTTTGTAAGGGTGGATATTTTTCTCTAAAAAGTCAAATTTCTTAGTATGTGTAACTATTTACATACAACATCATTCATCAAAGAACACTTCTGCACGTTTACAAAGTAAATTCAACGGACATCTTCAGCAATGCACGATAGTAAGATATGTGCAAATGTGAACCCAAAAAAGGAATGAAAGAATAGAAGTTGCATCAACAGGATGATAGCATTGTCTTCATGAATGGTCTGGTAACATGGTTAATAAAATTTTATGTTCTGTGCAAACACAATGCACCAGGGAAAATTAGAGCATCGATAGAATGTTTGCAGGCCTTAATTGTTTTGGGATCTCTGGTGTTACCTAAATAGTCATTACACCGGTATCTTTTCTGCCATAGTTGACTGCATTGTAGATGTGTGAATCCCGTTGCCATAATAGTGCTCCTTCTCCTTACCAAGCCGATGCTTCAACCGGCTGTTACTACTGCTAGACACGCGTTCATCGGATGGTGAGAGTACTCCATGAGAATCATAATCAAAATACAAATTAAACAAATGAAATACCAATAGGGAGAAATATACTTTGCAGAAGAATCATAACCCCATACCTCTTTTATTTGTCATCTTGTGAATCAGACAACCTAAATTTTGTGAACTTTAAGTGAGCTTGTGACACCTGCAGGGAACTCTTGAGTGTGACTAAGCAAATAAAATGAGCAAAAGTAGCACATGAGTGTCAAGAAACTTGAATCTTTGTCTTAAGAGGCCATAATTATCATATTTTCAGTTCTCACAAAATAAGTACATGATTTCTGGAACAATGTTCTCAGTTTCAGATATCTGCCCTCGACCATGCAAATGATGAAACTCCAGAATAATCAATTTTATGCATCCATGGTATATTCTCTTTACTTAAATCTACCTGGAACACTTGTATAGAGGAACTAATTATTGTGGAATTCCAGCGAAGAAAGGAAGCGAGCCATGATGATTACTGGTAAAACATGTATATGACTTGCCTTAGAAACATAAACTTACATATACCTTCAAACCGTTGCACGTGTGGGATGTAATCTTCAGGAAGAAAAGGAAAATTAGAAAATGGTTCAGAGTTAGACACCACTAAGTATTATGTCACTTCAAAATTGATTGATTTACTTCGTTTACCAGGTAGCACATGATGTTTTATAATCTGTCCACCGGAAGCATGAAGAAACGGAAATAGTTGCAAAATTTCAGCAACTTCTTTTTTCTTGCTAGTGGTTTCAGTGACTTCAGTTCCCCCTTTTGTGTGCACGCATAAGATCTCGAGGAAAAATAGATTGAAATACTTACAACGGGTGCCATATGAGAGCACATCGAAGTTACAAAAATTCAATGAAACAATGAATATATTCACAATATTATCAGAATCGGTCAAATCTAGTAGCTGCATAACATTTTAGCACATCAAAAGAGAATGCATAGTATTGAAAAACACCAAAATTATTCTATGAAAATCAATAGTTAAATCACCATAAATATACTACAAGGAGAGCGGGGAGTCAATGGAGGCGATGGTACCCACCTGGAAGTCAGGAACCCACCGCACCGGCAGCAGCGTCTGTCTCTCCGGTGACAACCATGAGACCATGGCCAAGGAAGGAGTAGGAGGGATGTTCTTCAGAAAAAGGCTTTCCTACAACACCCAAATCAGAGCACCCAAACAAAGCTATAAATCAAAATAATTGCTCAGATCGGAGGACATATAAGAGGAAGGAGATCCATCCACCTTTGGTGCAGGCGATGTTGGAGGAGGACGCCGATGGTGGCGCATGTGACTCATCGGGAGCTTTGGTGGACATCAGGGCACGGGGCTTGGTCCAGCGTAGCTTGCGGGGCTCGATTCATCTGCAGCAAGAATCAATTTAAGGGCGATGATCACGTGGACCGATCGGCAACCACGTGCGGCTCTGCCGGCGACGACCAACGAAGGCTTGTCCGGCAGTGGTATGACGCCATCAGCACTCCTGGCGCTTCTGAAGGCGAGGATCTTCCCGTAGCTGTGCAACGGCTGATGCGGAGATGAATATGGTGATTTGTTTCCTGAGTGGAGCCGTACAAAGGAGAAGAAGATAAAGGGGAAACAACGTTGGTTGTGGGAGAGGATGAGATCTGCGTGGAGGTGGGATAGGATGGATGTGGGCTGTTCTATTCCAGTGGGCTTCTGTTACGAAGAGGAAACGGCAGGTCGCTTCAGTGACCAAGGCTGGTTGCGTACTAATGAAAATTAAATCCCACTTGTGTAACTAAATGCAACACATGGCATTAGCTAGAAAAAAAATAGAGTTGCTGATGTGGCAAGGCTGCTGAGGTGGATAGGCTGCATGTCAAGATAAATCAAGTAGTGGGGGTGAACTTCTTAAGTATATAGGATGACAATTACAGTAACATAATCTATCAACGGGTGGCGACAGCAAAAAATTATCAAAACATGTCAACATGGGATCTTGTTTCGAAGCCTTCGTCGAGACAAACTCAACAGTGAAGACTGATCGCTAATCAGATTAATCATTCCTTAAAAAAATCAGGATTAATGTGATGATGTCAACATGGGGTGGAATTTTTTTGCATACATGCATGTGCTTTCTCTATATAGGCAAAAATCCCATTGGAATATTGGTCGCATGGGCACACATGCAAAGTACTCACTAATAGAGACGTGGAATATTGAAGATTGAAGATTGGAGTAGTAGATTTTAGCCTACAATACAACAATACAAGGATAGAAAATAAATAAATAGAACACGCCAAATTTAGTTTCGTTAAATGCACCATGAAATATATTATGTAATGGAAGGAGCGAGCGACTATTACTCAAGAGGACACTAATACAGAGTTTGAATTCATGAACGAGGATGTGTGTCCTAGAATTACCTCTCCTCTTTAGCTTTTCCCCTAGTGTCGCCACATTCCAGGACAATATCTTGAGATATTGGAAGCCTACTTTGCTGCTGCTCCATGCTCTCCAGCCAGTTATATATGTGCTTTCACGCGTTGGATCTGCATGAGAAAGACAGATAAATTAGTACACTTCCACATACCTAAACATGAACAATATGCAGCACAGGACGCTACGAATACGGGGACATGGGATACCGTAACACGGGTACAGACACGATGCTACATGAACAGCCATACAGTGATAGGGCGAATATATGTCAAGTAATAAAGACAGAAATTTTTAGCATCGAAGCAAATAGGAGCATCAGGCCGTCAGCAGCCCAGCAAGCACGCGCATGAAGGAGAGAAGGGGTTCGTTAGGAAGGAAGGGACCTTGCTGGCTACCGGTGGCGGCGGCGAGGGCGATTACTCTACGTGGCGGCGAGAGGCGATTCCAAGCGGCGGCCGCGTGCTCGTGCTGTCGGCCTCGAATCGTCAATCCAATCCGCTGCCGGAGCGAATAGAGAGAGATGACTCCCCTGGTTAGGGTTTCTGAAATCATCGACTCTCAACTATATCGTGTCCAGTTCCGACTATGGTTCCGTTCGGCAGCCGTCAGGAGCCATTAGTTAATAAGTGTTCCTTCGGAAGCCTCGCAACGATCAGCGTTCCTTGGTATGCTCTCAACCATTCGCCACGTGTCGCGCTCTGGACGCTACCTCCGGATTTTGTTTTTTTTTATTTTTCCGCGCGCGTTTTCGGCTATTTAAACGGTTTTTTTGGGTTTTTCAACGTTTTGGTTTTTCTTAGCTTTTGGACAAAAAAATTGCACGAAAATATGCGTTTTTTTCCTTTCACGAGAGTCACGGTTTCCCTTCCGCGAGAAGCACGGTTTTGTTTTCGACCGTGCCTCTCGGAAACGGAAAAAAAACATGTTTTCTGTTTTTTTGCTTTCGCCAGAGTCACGGTTTTGCTTTCGCGAGATGCACGGTTGTGCTTTCACGAGAGTCACGGCCGTGCCTCTCGAAAACGAAAAAAACGTGTTTTTTATTTTTTTTTCCTTTCGCAAGAGTCATGTTTTTGCTTCTGCGAGAGGCACGGTTGTGGTTTCGCGAGAGTCATGGTCGTGCCTCTCGGAAACGGAAAAAAACGTGATTCTGTTTTTTTCCTTTCGCGAGAGTCACGGTTTTGCTTCTGCGAGAGGCACGGGTGTGCTTTCGCGAGAGTCACGGCGGTGCCTCTTCGGAAACGAAAAAAAACGCGTTTTCTCTTCTTTTTTCCTTCCGCGAGAGTCACGATTTTGCTTCCGCGAGAGGCACGGTGATGATTTCGTGAGAGGCACGGGCGTGCCTCTTTTGGAAAGGGAAAAAACCCGTGCTCCCGGTTCGGTTTTTTCATCCGGTTTTTTTCGTAAAAAAATTCGTCAAAACCTATCAACATGGGATCTAGTTTTGAAATCTCAACGCGAGGAATCCAACAGTGAAAGCGATTTGAGATTTGAACGCACGGTTTAAGAGATAAAACATTTTGAATAAACGGATCTATGAAAAAGGGAAAACTCCCAGGTTGCGACAAGTGGCGCGCTGCATGTATGCCACTTGTCGCAACATGAGAAGTTAGAGTGAACTTTGCAACGAGTACTCCTTAACTAGTGATTTCGGCAGCCGTCGTCCATCCATCTTTCCCAATCATATTCTTGGGCTGGCAGCCCATTTAGGCCGTAGTTGCCCCAGCCCAATTCGCTCTTTTATCACCTACGAGCCCAACTTGGAAAACTTGGGCTGGCGTACCGAATGCTAGTGTCGACACAGCAAAGGCGAGAGGCATGGCTGGATGGTTCGTCGGGATCCTCGAATACCCACCAGGAGGAGAAATCATGGAAAACTTTATGGAAGACAGAGGTACCAGCTAAAGTGCGTATGTTTCTATGGAGACTTTCGAAGCATTCGCTACCAACAAAGGACATCCGTGCTCATCGGCACATGTCGACTTCCAGTTCATGCGGGATATGTGGCGTGCCGGATTCATGGCGGCATTCGCTCCTCGAGTATACAGTATCCAGATGCACTTGGGCTCTTACTAATGAGGATCTAGGGAGCAAGCTAGCAGCGAACACTGAACCGGGTGCAAAAAATTGGCTTTTCTCGTTGCAAGAAACTCTATCGCATGATCAGTTCGTGCTAACAGCAGTTACCCTTTGGGCAATCTGGACTTCTAGGAGGAAAGCTATCCATGAGGCTATATTTCAATCTCCACATTCAATACAATCCTTCATCTCGCGTTTCATTTCGGACTTGAACGTCGTGCGGGCGAAACAGCCAACACAGCTGAGAGTGGCTAATGCGCCATCAGGAACCACTAATCGACCAAGAGCTCCTCCGGCAAATTTTGCGAAGATTCATGTGGACGCGGGTATACGAGCCCAAAGAGGGGGGTCGGCAGTAGCTGTATGCAGGGACAGCCAGGGCAACTTTTTGGGAAGTTCAGCTCTAGTTGTGTATGGAGTAAGTGATCCAGCGACGCTCGAGGCGATAGCCTGTCGGGAAGCTATATTTCTTGCTGAAGATCTTCATCTTCAAAGATTCATCATCTCTTCCGACTGCAAGCAGGTGGTGGAAGACATCACAAAGGGCAGCAATGGTCTTCACAGAGCAATCATTCATGAAATAAAGTCTAGATCGGCCCCCTTTTCTTGTAACTTTATTTTTGAAAGTCGTAGTGTTAATGTCGAAGCTCACAGGTTAGCGAAATTTGCTAGAAACCTAGCTCCGGGTCGTCATGTTTGGCTTGGCCAGCCACATGACCCAGTTTGTATCGCACTTTCTGTGGATTTTGATCAATAAAGTGGCTTTAACCCTAAAAAAAACGAGCCCAACTTGGCATACACGCCTTGTCTAATACCACTACCACCCCCGGCAGCACATGCCCGAGCGAACTATATAACGCTCAAATCATCTTGTGCAATTTATGCCAGGAGTTGCATAGATTCGAACAAGAGATTGGTTGACCTTTTCATTGTGAATCCATTCCATCAAAGCAGACAATCTATTCATCAGTTAAGAAGGAGATCACCACCATGCAACCCACCCTCTCTGCTAGAGTTTACCTGGCGGCGCTGTAATCTCCGGCTAAAGTTTTTTCTTTATCGTTGCCCCTGCCTCGTTTCCCATAGTGAGGAAGGTTCCTAGCTACGTTCTGGTGAAGTAGTGACGCTGCATCAGTGAAGACGAAGGTGGAGAGCTTGGAAGAGTTGTTGAAACATCTGGACTTAATGGGGATGAACTCGGTGATGTGGTCATGGGAAAGGACGATGTGAAGAAATTTGAGAAGGAAGCCAGATGGCTAGCAATCGGTCGGCTGGACATTGATCACCATTTCCGTTTTGATATGCAATCCTATGTTACATGTGGTTGCGTAGTGTAGATGACCAAAATAACTAATTTCACATCTGTTTTCTAAACCTCACATATCTATATATAAAAATCGAATCTTTATTGTTTCCCATAAAATTATACTAACATTGTGTTGTAATAAGTTATCATGTCATGAATCAGGACCATACTTCCGGATAACTCATGAAAATGGACTTACTAATAGTCACCTAACTTCCCCGTTGCATCTGGTTTTTACGTGGTGGCGCAATAATTCATCTAGTTAAGCCAAACGAGGAGAAAGTAGTTTGAACTGTTCAGAGTTGTATTTGGATGGAAATACTATGAATGAACAATATTTGTTTCATTTGTGTAATAGAAAACAAAAATGCATTGTTCACTACTACGGAAAATAAACATGTGATACACTACATTGGTATGTAGTATCTACCGGTCGCCGGTATTGCATTGATTACAGGGATCTAGGACCTCGAGCTGAACAGACGATGGAACTCTTCCCGCAATATACCTTCCCGCAACCTCCACGGCTCTACGAGCTCCCGCAAGGTCTGTCTTGCTCAATGGCGAGCATTGGATAATCTTTGTTGAGGTGGAGCATTTGTGAAATTTACCCGAAAATCTATTGTAGCCATAGATCGTGTCCAAAGTCAGCCGCTCGAGTGATGGTGCATTCTCGAGGATGTGGATCGTGAGCTCGACCAGGCTCTTGGATGCACAAAAGCCCATGATATCCACCCGCCGGAGGCAGAAATGCCGACGCTCCAGCTTCCGCCCCAAATACTTGTTGCTTTCATCTCCCATGTCAAGATCATCCTTAAGGGCATTCTTCTCAACCTGCATATACATAAATTTATGATCAACATTCATCATTACTGTTGTTATTCTGATAAAGAAGTGTAACAAACAAATTGGTAGACAGCTCCAAGATATGTGGACCATCACTTACCTTCAGGATGAAGGAATCCAAGACAGGAGAAGCATCAATGAAAGAAACCAAAGAGAAGACATCGTAGCTCATGCAGAAGGCCGCCATTGTTGGTTGACTGAGTCTGATATCCAACTTCTTGAGGTGGAGGAGATTGGAGGGCATGCTTGAAATGCTGACATTCTAAGGAATGACGAATTCAAAGATTAGTCAAGTGTTTATTTCAACATAAAAAGTGTTGCATACATATCAATATTCAGTATTCACTATATAATCAAAGAACCCATCTAATATGATCATCATATGGTTTTATATCCAAAAAAATACCTCAGTAGGACAGCATAGGGTAAGGCTCTCAGCATTTCTTGCGATGGATGGAAGCCAAGCATGAGCATATGAGAGAAGAACCCACGACAAAATTACTTTCTTAAGCTGTGAAGAATTTCTAACCGAGATTTTTGTCAGGTTATCACCACCATCACAACCAACACAACGAAGGTAGTAGAGATTTGCGGCATTGATCTCTACCACCTTCAACCTTTGGCATCCTATAATACTGAGAAATTTGAGTTTCTGCATCGTAGACGGTATTTGCAAGAAAATTATCCCACTGCAATAAACGAGGTCAAGACGCTCAAGCGCGGATGATTTTGAGAGCAAGTTCCCTAATCCTTCATCAGTAGTATGGACAAGAGTCAAATTTAATTTTGTCAATTTTCTCAAGAGGCCAAGTGTTGACGAGGGATGAATACTGCAACCGGAGAGGCAAAGAGACTGAATTGAACTTGCAGCCGCCTCATCGGACAAAACCGAATACAGAAATCTGTAGTTTTCCTCCTCGCGGTAGGTAATGTTGAAAGTTAAGTCAAGTTCTTTAATCCCAGACTTAACTGTGATTTGGAGCCACCTGTCTAGGTAGCAGGGCTTGATGCTCCTGGAAGGGGGATATTGTAGTTCAAGTATCTCCACCTTAACCCCATGGTTGTGATGGTTTTCAAGAATTTGGTCAACTTTGTCCATGAAATTTATTTCTCTTCTGTCAAATTGCATGTCGGTCAACCCAAGCGTACTGTGGTTGAGTACGAGCTTGGAGTAGCATCTCCAGAATTGTAGAAATCCGCGGGACACGCAGGCAGCACGGGCAGCATCTTGCAGTGGCAAGAGGGAGTGTATATGGTGTAGAATGTCCTGCGGAACCAAGTGTGACAAGTTTCAACAGTTAGATCGTAGTTGGTAGGCAATACAACAGAATCGGAATCAGATTATAAAATATTGTTTATTAATAATTAGAACAGGTGGCCGTGGCTCTTCCCTCCTCCCCGGTAGTCGGGCGGACTGCTTCTCCTACGAGTTCCTCGCCTGCGGTCAGGAGGACCGCACTGTCGATGACTTCCACGCTTCGCTCCGAGCCGGTAGGCGGGGCAGGAGGAGGGGTGGGGCAGGTGGCCCCAGCCGTCCCGTCTCTTGTTCTACTCGCCGGACACCTGTCCGAGGGCATTGGGAGCCCGCGGCCTCCTCAGTCGCGAGAGGAGGTTATTGCCTTTGGCGGGGTCCCAGACCCGGTTTTGACGGGGAGACGGATGAGTGCTCGCGTTATGGACCTTCTGGAGGTGGATGATATGCAGCAGCGGTGCGCTATGAGGGCGGCCAAGCTTCAAGATGCTGCGATATCTTTTGGTATGTCCGTTAACATATCTAATTCTTTATTGCATTATGCCCCTGAGGAGATTATTAATAATGCAAACCAGTTAGGAGTTTCACTCGGCGCTACTGATAATGAAATTTCCAATTCGGTGAATGATATGTTAGATCTAGAGGCGGAGCGGGCCTTAGAGACTATTCGTTATCTTGCTGCGGTCAAACCCATGAACGATGAGGAAATTGATGCGTTAGGGGTTAGAGTGCTAAATAACCTATGTGCGGATCTAGCACCTTCCAATCAGGAGTCTGAGGGTGATGATGAGCCCTTACATGATGTAGCCGTTGATTCCGTTCAGCCCGGTGATGAGGACCGGGTGACGGAGCTCACTGAACCTAAGCGTAAGTGGAAATGAAAGATTTATCCTGACTCTGCAGTGCGTAGGAGCGCTAGGTTTCGGACTGCTAAAAAATTCCATGATGAACTATGAAAGGAATCTTTTGGAATAGCAGAGGTCTGAAGGACTTGGCTAAAAGAAGATTTCTTGCTGAAGCTTCTCTGGAACATCGGTTAGATTTTATTGCTTTGTCGGAAACTGGTAGAGAGAATTTTGCGCCACAATTTCTTTCCTCTCTTGTGGGTGGTATTGATTTCGACTGGCATTGTCTCCCGCCCCGAGGTAGATCGGGAGGTATCTTACTGGGTGTGAGGTGCGATTCCCTTGAAGTCCGATGTGTAGTTATGGGTGACTTCGCGGTAAAGTTTCGAGTTAGGTCTAAAGTTGATGGGTTCAATTGGGCTTTGGTAGCGGTCTATGGTGCCGCCCAACCCGAGCTTAAACCGGAGTTTTTGGCGGATCTTGTTCGGATATGTGGGTCCGAACAACTGCCGATTTTGGTCGGGGGTGATTTCAATATCATTAGGAGGAGAGAGGACAAAAATAATGATAACTTTGACGGCAGATGGCCGTTTATGTTCAATACCATTATTGAAAGTTTAGATCTAAGGGAGATTGAGCTTTCTGGTAGAAAGTTTACCTGGGCTAATGCTCTGCCAACTCCGACGTATGAAAAGCTTGATCGGGTTCTCGCCAGCGTGGAGTGGGAACAGAAGTTCCCTCTTGTTACAGTGCAAGCTCTCACGCGGGGAATCTCCGAACACACACCTTTGTTCGTTGACTCAGGGGAGCCGAACCATGTGGGAAACAAAAACACCTTCTCATTTGAGATGGCCTGGTTCGAACGCGAGGGGTTCGTAGACACCATAGCCAGGGAGTGGGCCAAGGGTGTTGGAGGAAGGACGGCGGTCGAGCGCTGGCAGAACAAAATTAGGCATTTGAGAAGTTTCTTACGGGGTTGGGCTAAGCACCTCAGTGGGGTGTATAAGATTGAGAAGGATAGGCTCCTCTCTCTTGTACAGGCCTTGGACGTAAAAGCCGAATCCGCGATATTGCTGCCCGCCGAGCTCCAGGATAAAAATGAGGCGGAGAAGAGGCTGAAGGAACTTCTCCGAGAAGAAGAACTGAAGTGGGATTTGCATGCCAAGGTCCACAAAGTAGTCCAAGGGGACGCGAACACTCAATTCTTTCACCTCATTGCTAATGGTAAGCACAGAAAGAAGCGGATCTTTCAGCTAGAGCAGGATGAGGGTACTATTTTAGGTCAGGATAATCTCAAAACCTATATTACTGAATACTATAGACAGTTATTTGGACCGCCGGAGGACAATTGTGTGTCCCTCGATGAGTCCAGGATCGAGGACGTGCCTCAATTGTCTACTGCTGATAATGATACCCTGGTTGCCCCGTTCTCAGAAAAGGAGGTGTTAGATGCTATTGCACAAATGAAAAATAATAAGGCTCCCGGCCCGGATGGGTTCCCGGCTGAGTTCTATAAAAAGTGCTGGCATATTATTAAGGGGGATTTACTACCCATGTTTCATGATCTATTCTCTGGACAGCTTCATTTATTTCACTTGAATTTTGGAACTATCACTTTGCTACCAAAGAAAACGGATGCTGTGAGGATTGAGCAGTTCAGACCGATCTGCCTCCTCAATGTTAGTTTCAAAATATTCACCAAGGTCGGGACTAATAGGCTCACACAGATTGCGCAGTCTGTGGTGCAGCAATCCCAAACTGCTTTCATGCCGGACAGGAACATCCTTGAAGGGGTGGTTGTTCTTCATGAAACGCTCCATGAAATCCATTCTAAAAAATTAGATGGAGTAATTTTTAAGGTGGATTTCGAAAAAGCGTACGATAAGGTTAAGTGGTCATTCCTCCAACAGGCACTGCGTATGAAAGGTTTTGATGAAGCCTGGCGCCGACAGGTCGAGTCCGTTACGCAAAAAGGGAGTGTGGGAATTAAAGTGAATGACGACATAGGTCATTACTTCCAGACACATAAAGGACTAAGACAAGGAGATCCGATGTCCCCTATCCTGTTTAACATTGTGGTGGATATGTTAGCAATTTTGATAGGAAGGGCTAAGGAGAATGGTCAAGTGGGCGGGTTGGTACCTCATCTTGTTGAGGGAGGTGTCTCCATCCTTCAGTACGCTGATGATACAATCATCTTTATGGAGCATGATTTGGCCAAGGCGAGAAATATGAAGCTAGTGTTATGCCTATTTGAACAATTGACCGGGTTAAAGATTAACTTTCATAAGAGCGAGTTGTTCTGCTTTGGTAGTGCCAAAGATGACCAGGAGTCTTACAGGCAATTGTTTGGGTGCGAGTTGGGGAGTTTACCCTTCTCTTACCTTGGTATTCCGATTCACCATCGTAGGCTTACAAACAGAGAATGGAAGTGCATCGAGGATCGATTTGAGAAAAAACTGAGCTGTTGGAAGGGTAAGCTCATGTCATACGGAGGCCGCTTGATATTGATTAATTCGGTGCTCACGAGTATGCCTATGTTTCTCTTATCTTTCTTTGAGGTCCCAGTTGGTGTTAGGAAAAGACTGGACTTTTATCGATCGCGTTTCTTTTGGCAGGGTGATGACTTTAAAAGAAAATACCGGCTTGCTAAATGGGACATCATATGTAGACCGAAAGACCAAGGGGGTCTTGGTATCGAAAATCTCGAAGTTAAGAACAGATGCCTTCTTAGTAAGTGGTTGTGGAAGCTGTCTTCCGGGACTGACGCCATGTGGGCGCAGATCCTACGCAGCAAGTACCTCCAGACTAAAATATTGTCCCAGGTCGTAGTCAGGCCGACTGATTCGCCTTTCTGGAAAGGACTAATGAAAGTCAAACAATCTATGTTCAATAGGACGAGATTTGTTATTGGAGACGGTACAAGTACACGTTTCTGGGAGGATACTTGGCTTGGTGAATCACCTTTGGCCATTCAATATCCGTCTTTATATCGGATTGCTCAACGACACGAGGTGTTTGTGGCAACGGTATTCCAATCTGTTCCCCTTAATATTCAGTTTCGACGGTCGCTAGCGGGCAATCGGTGGGAACAATGGCTCCATCTAGTTAGGAGACTGATGGAGGTTCAACTGTCTCACCAACCCGATATATTGCGCTGGAAGTTGACTAGCTCTGGAGTATTTACAGTTAAATCAATGTATATTGATGTTATTAATTCGAATGCTATTCCAACTTCCAAGCATGTTTGGGGTGTCAAAGTTCCTTTAAAAATTAAAGTGTTTATGTGGTTTGTCCATAAACAAATTATTTTGACAAAGGACAACTTGATTAAGCGCAATTGGACAGGACCTACTAGGTGTAGTTTCTGTGATCGGGATGAGACGATTAAACATCTATTCTTTGGTTGCCCGTTGGCCAAAGTTCTTTGGCGGACGGTCCATATTGCTTTTAATATTACTCCACCGACTTCGGTCAATGCCTTATTTGGGACATGGCTTAATGGGGCTGAGCCTGCATTAGCAAGACATATTCGGGTTGGAGTTTGCGCTTTGTTATGGACTATCTGGAAATGCAGAAATGATTTGGTTTTTAACAGAACATCACGGATTCATTTTTTGCAGGTTATTTTCCGAGCTACGGCACTGATCCGTTCATGGTCGCTACTCACTCTGATGGAGGCCAGGGAGCATTTGGTTACTGGGTCTATCCGTTGGGAGATGGTAGCTCGGGATATCTTCAACCGGTTTGGATGGCGGTCTTGTAATAGGATAGGCAATTAGTTTCCCTATCTATTTTTAGCCAGCCTATCTATTTTTTAGCCAGCCTCTGTGTGAGCTGCATTTCTCTTTTGCTTTTGTCTGGCCGGAGATTGTGGAACCTTGTTGGCACTCTTTGTTTATTGATTAATAAGATGGCCGTATGCATCGTTCTGATGCAGAGGCCGGGGAGCCCCCTTTTCGAAAAAAAATAATTAATAATTAACTAGTGCAAGTACAATTAATTGTACTTTGCATCAAGACCAGCATGCAACTAATGGATGAAGACAGCACATTAGTACAGCTAATAACTATGTGCTCAAATTAAAAAATTACGATCTGAGGGACCGGTGCACATACACCAGCAATACAGTCAGGGACACATGCATGGAATGAATCAATCTAGCGGCAAGCAGCCAGCCATCCTGACGGACAATCTGGACATTGGCAAATAAGAAGCACTCTCAACTCTCAAGAACTACTGCATCAAGACAGGTTCAGGTGTTCCATATTCCTAGCTAGAGAGCTCATACTTGTGTGGCTCATGCAGCAGCCAAGTTAGCTGGGCCTCATGATTTATTTCCTGAACAAAGTTCTAGGATAAGAATGTTCAGCATAAAAAATGAAATTGTCCCCTGATGGATGTGGTTACAGTTTACAAGGCGTTGCGTTGGGATTGGCTGCAAGCAGCGACATACTACCTGTGGAAGATCCGGAACGACACGGCCATGACTCATGTTCTGGGCAACTTGAGAAATATGGCCTTGTTGTTGGCCCTTTTTCTCGAGGGATGAAGCCTCAGCTGGTCCACTATCTGCAAAACCGGAAGAGCTTGTCGGTATTTCTCAGTTTTGTGAGTTGCCAATGCAGCTGCTTGAACAAGGAAAGCAACCGAGACGGCCAAGCTATTGCCCGGTTGCGAAGGAAGCCGCCGGCACCGAAATTATGAGATCAGCTTGCTGAAATTTGTTCAGTTTAGCGCTCAACGGCGTCATGGATCCGGGATGAGTAGTTGGAGAGAGTACGTACTTGCAGGCGGATGAGCAGGGAGCGTCGAGCGGGCGGTGCCGTCGTCGATCGCCGCCGTGGATCGGGTCCATCGCGACGGAGAAGGACCTGGCCGGTGCTGACGGCGGGGGGAGCCGGACATGGCGAATCGGCGATCGACCTCGCCGTATGTACTTGACTAACTTGGGAAGCTGTGTTTTCGCCGGATACGGCGGTGGCTGCGGCTCTGTTGCGTTTCTGATTCCACCTCCAACACGGGCGTGCACGTACGTGAGTTTAATTGTGGAAGCAGGATCGAGTTGTCCTAATCATATCCGGTCTTACAACGCTTGTTAATCCAAGCTGGCATCCGATTTGTTCTACTCCCTCCGTCCCATAATGTAAGTGTTGAAAAACGTCTTACATTATGAAATGGAGGGAGTACTTTTTTAATGTTAGTATTAGTATATTAAGTGTTCCGGCTTTTCATCACCTAATAAGTGACCCAGACTCCGTCATCAGCAACGTCGTTTTTGCCTTCTTATTGCCAGCTTATGAGATCTCGCCTGACCACTTGGGGAGTTTTGATGATTACGTGTATGTTTCCGTTTTCGCCCGTGTGGTTTCAGTTTCGTTTCATGCCCCTCTCGTCTCTCCATGTCTCCAATACAGACATGAGTTCAAGTTCAACCACGGCATTTGGAGCTGTCAATTATATATTTCGGCTTCTCACCCAGTTGACAGGGGTTCGATCTGCCAACGGTGGTTTTTTGCCGTCCTTTTTAATTTTTGTTGATCTTAATCAACGAAATGCAGGCAACTAGCAGAGCTACAGATGGAACAGTAAGCCAAACCAGGAGGAAGGTTCGAACTGTTCAAAGTTTTATTTGGATGAAAATACTAGTATGAATTAGGTAGGAAAAAATGGTGTTGTTCACTCCTGCAGAAATTAAACATTCAAAACAGCTGGAGTTCTCTTCTCAAACATGAAGACCAACCACATTGGTACGTAATATCTCTCGGTCGACGATATGGCATCAATTGCCGGGTTCTAGGACCTTGAACTGAACAAACGATGGAACTCTCCCCGTGATGTACCTACTCGCAACCTCCACGGCTCTACGGGCCCCTACGAGGATTGTCTTTCTCGCTGACAAGAATTGGCAAATCCTTGTTGAAGTGGGGCATTTGCTAGTGGTGCCCAAACCCCCATGATAGTTATAGAACGGGTCCAAAGTCAGGCGCTCGAGTGACGGAGCGTTCTCAAGGATGATGGTCGTGAGCTTGACCAGGCTCTTGGATGCACAGAATCCCGCGATGTCCACCTGCCGGAGGCGGTCATGTTGGCGCTCCAACTCCCGCCTCAAATACTTGTCGTTGTCATCTACCACGTCGAGATCGAGCTTAAGGGCACCATACTCTATCTGCATATACAGAGATATGTATGATCAACATTCATCATTATTTGCATTGTTCTGATAAACAAGTGTATCATAATAACTGGTAGGTAGCTCCAAGAGATGATAATGACTTACACGCAGGATGAAGGACTCCAAGACAGGAGAAGCGCCAAGAAAAGAAACAAAAGAGAAGACATCATAGCT
This sequence comes from Triticum urartu, assembly GCF_003073215.2. Classification (NCBI taxonomy): domain Eukaryota; kingdom Viridiplantae; phylum Streptophyta; class Magnoliopsida; order Poales; family Poaceae; genus Triticum; species Triticum urartu. Next base: position 542,586,175 of record NC_053022.1, read on the forward strand.
TGTGCAAAAGGCTGACAATGCTGGTCGTTGGAGTCCGATGTCCAACCTCCTGAGCTGTAGGAGCTTGGAAGGCATGATTGAAATGTTGACATTCTAAGGAACGACAAATAAAAAGGTTAGTCATGTGTTTCATCCAACATTAAATAGCACATCTAATATGATCATTAAAGTGTTAAAACACACAAAAATACCTCAGTAGGAGAGCATAGGGCAAGGCTCTCAACATTTCTTGCGATGGATGGAAGCCAAGCATGAGTGTAAGAGAGAAGAATCCATGAATAATTTACATCCTTAAGCTGAGAAGAATCTTTGACCAAGATTTCTGGAAGGGTCTCAATACCATGATTACGACCACAAAGAAGGAAGCGGAGATTTGGAGCATTGATCTCTACCATCTTCAACCTCCCGCAACCTATAATACTGAGGGAATTGAGTTTTTGCATTGTATAAGGTATTCGCAAGCAAACTATCCCACTACAATGGTAGAGGTCAATCCGCTCTAGGGCACATGATTGTGAGAGCAAGTGCCCTAATCCTTCCTCGGTAGTATGGACAAGAGTCAAATTTAAACATGTCAATCTTCTTAGGAGGCCAAGTGTTGACATTGGATGAAAATCGCAACGGAAGAGGCAAATAGATTGGATTGAACTTGCAGCTGCCTCATCCGGCAAAACCGAACAAGGGAAACTATAGTTTTTGAGTGACGGGGGTGTGGCCAAGTCAAGTTCTTTAATCCCTGACTTAACTGTGATTTGGAGCCACCTGTCTAGGCAAGAGGCCTTCATATTGTTCCTGCAAGGGGCATAGTCAAGTTCAAGTGTCTCCACCTGAACCCCATTGTTGTGATGGTTTTCAAGAATTTGGTTAACTTGGTCAATGAAATATGTTTCTCTTTCCTCTAATTTCATCATGTCAGTCAACCCAAGTGTATGGCAGTTGAGTATGAGCTTGGAGTAGCTTCTCCATGAATGAAGAAATCCACTGGACACACAGGCAGCACGAGCAGCGTCTTGCACTAGCAAGAGGGAGTGTATATGGCCTAAAATGTCCTGCGGAACCAAGTGTGATAGGTTTCAACAGTTAGATAGGCAATACAACAGAATCAGAATCGAATTAGTATAGTTTGTTAATAAACTAGTGAATGTAGAATTGTACTTTGTATCAAGACCTGCAACTAATGGATGAACATAGTCAACCAATACATCTAACTATGTACTCTAATGTGGGATCGAAGCCCGTGTATGTAACTTTTGTTGGCCAATTTAATTACCATGTGCAGGAACCTGATTTCTTATGCCAACATAACATACACATGCTGACATGCCTACATGGTTACAGTTTACCAGGCATTACATTGAGAAATTACAAGCAAGCGGGTCGATCTGCTCGATCCTGTTTATACTTGGCTGCCAGGAACGACATACATACCTGTGGGAGATCCTCAAACACAACTGTTGGCAGGTTGCGCCGTTTTTTTCCAGCTGGTGAAGCCTCTGGTTCAGTATCTGCAACAGGGAGGAGCTTCTGTTCTGAGTATGTCTTCAGAGTTTTGCTGATGCAACGCCCGGTCACGAAGGATATCATGAAAATTTTCAGTTTAGCGCCCGACGGCGTCATGGATCCGAGATGCGTTGGAGAGAGTACGTACTTGCAGGCGGGTGAGCAGGGAGCGTCGAGCGAGCGGCCCCGTCATGGATCGCCGTGGATCGCCGTGGATCGGGACGGAGGACCTGGCGGGCGCTGACGGCCAGGGGAGCCGGACATGGTGAATTGGCGATCTCCTCGTACTACTTGGGAAGCTGTGTTTTCGCCTGATATAGCGGCGCCTCTGTTTGCATTTCTCGTTTCAGCAACAACACAGATGTGCACACGTGAGTTCAACCTTTTTTTAATGCATAACCCTTTTTTTAGATGGGTGTGATCGTGTGAGTTTAACTGTGGAAGCAGGAGTTGTCCTGATCAAATACGGTCTTAGAGCAACTTTAACCCATCCTCCAAATTTTTGAGTTGCTCCTCTAAAATATGTCTGTTTCTAACGGATCCTCAATATTTAGGGGAGTTAAAAAATTGAGTGGCACGAGCACAAATTTGACGCACACCACTACCAGAAAAACTGGGGTTGCCGACGGCCCCCGTCGGCATCTATGGACCTATGCCGACGGCCAAGGATAGGCTGTAGGCGTAGAAAAGCCGTCGCATATCTATGCCGATAGACGAGGCCGTCGGGACCGCCCGAGGTACGCCTACGGGGCCCGTCGGCATAGGATCGGCCGTCGGCATATCCCGGGCCCACCTGTCCGGTCAGCGCTGACCATTTGACGGCGTTGATCCTACGCCGACGGAAGGTAACGGTGGCCGGCGGCATATCTGTGGCAGAGGTATGCCTACGGCATAGCCGTCGGCATAGGCCCCTCTGCCACGTCATCGATCCGTCTGTCCCGCCACGTCATCGATCCGTGGGACAACCTCCGTGTGTGCAGATATGCCGACGGCCTTGCCGTCGGCATACGTTTATTTTACTTAATATTTTTATTTTTACTTTGGTTATCTGTTGCAGAGGTATGCCTACGGCACAGCCGTCGGCATAGGCCCCTTTGCCACGTCATCGATCCGTGTGCCACACCACGTCATCGATCCATGGGACAACCTCCGTGTGTGCACAGATATGCCGACGGCCTTGCCGTCGGCATACGTGTATTTTACTTTATTTTTTTATTTTTACTTTGTTTTGTTATTTTTACTTTATTTTAGTTTTTGTTTTTGCATAAGATAATTATGCCTTATCTAAAAAAACATACCCGATGGTATATTGATTGCCCCCGTTACGAACGTCGCTATCGCCGTGTCACGGAGGGGGGAAACGGTCGACACGGAAGGAATTCTGGTTGGTGGGGGGGTGTAGCTATGTCATCGAAACATCGCACGGGTCCCGATGCATATGTGAAAGTGTTCATGCATGCGTAGACGCCCGTCTTGGGGCTCCGGGGTTTGGCCACAGTGTCCGGGGTGTGCCCCCCCCCCTCACGGACGGCGCTGCCGCAGGCACCTGGAGAGAGGAAACGGACGCGTGGGGTCTACACGGAGGGGATCTTGCTGTGGGTCTGGCTCGGATGTTGCTCCAAAGTGTTCCTATGGGCTGACCTAACACAACCGGGTGAGGAGGTCCACTGGTCAAAGCCCGTCTGTGCAAAGTCAAAGGGCTAGATCCCGTGGTCAAACGCTACAGGGTTAGGCGGGACGGGGGCAAGGGGGGGTAGCAATGCCACCGGAGCGTCGCACCGGGCCCTCATACATGCGGGGTGGTGTGGTGGCATGTCCGAAGAGGCGGGACGCGTCTCCGGGGCGTGCCCCCCCTCACGGACGGCGATGACACGGTAGTAGACGTTCTGCGGTAACAATGCGGCGTCAATATTACTAAATACTCGGAGCGTGATAAAATCATGAGTTTTTTTGCACGACGTGGGCACATGTGCTATAGGAACGATGGTATTTTTTCATAATTTTTGGTGATGGAGAAGTATCCGAAAAATTCCCTCTACGCGGATTGCCCTTCGCGTGTCTACGGCTGTGGCCGGCGGCCTCCGGGGGCTAGCATGCCGCCAAATATTGCGTAGGCAGCCTCTCACAAGTCTGGAAGTGTTGTGGCGGTTGCAAACGCCCGGCACGCGTGTCCGGGGTGTGCCCCCCTCACGGACGGCGCCGCCGCCGGCACCTGGAGGGGGAAAACGGACGCGTGGGGTCTACACGGAGGGGATCTTGCTGTGGTTCTAGCCCGGATGTTGCTCCAAAGTGTTCCTATCGGCTGACCTAACACAACCGGGTGGGGAGGTCCACTGGTCAAAGCCCGTCCGTGCAAAGTCAAAGGGCTAGATCCGTGGTCAAACACTACAGGGTTAGGCGGGACGGGGGCACTGGGGGGTAGCAATGCCACCGGAGCGTCGCACCGGGCCCTCATACATGTGGGGTGGTGTGGTGGCATGTCCGAAGAGGCGGGACGCGTCTCCGGGGTGTGGCCCCCTCTCACGGACGACGATGACACGGTAGTAGACGTTCTGCGGTAACGATGCGGCGTCAATATTACTAAATACTCAGAGCGCGATAAAATCATGAGTTCTTTTGCACGACGTGGGCACATGTGCTATAGGAACGATGGTATTTTTTCATAATTTTTGGTGATGGAGAAGTATCCGAAAAATTCCCTCTACACGGATTGCCCTCCGCGCGTCTACGGCTGTGGCCGGCGGCCTCCGGGGGCTAGCATGCCGCCAAATCTTGCGTAGGCGGCCTCTCACAAGTCTGGAAGTGTTTTGGCGGTTGCAAACGCCCGGCACGCGTGTCCGGGGTGTGCCCCCCTCACGGACGGCGCCGCCGCCGGCACCTGGAGGGGGGAAACGGACGCATGGGGTCTACACGGAGGGGATCTTACTGTGGGTCTGGCCCGGATGTTGCTCCAAAGTGTTCCTATGGGCTGACCTAACACAACCGGGTGGGGAGGTCCACTGGTCAAAGCCCGTCCGTGCAAAGTCAAAGGGCTAGATCCTGTGGTCAAACGCTACAGGGTTAGGCGGGACGGGGGCACTGGGGGGTAGCAATGCCACCGGAGCATCGCACCGGGCCCTCATACATGCGGGGTGGTGTGCTGGCATGTCCGAAGAGGCGGGATGCGTCTCCGGGGCGTGGCCCCCCCCTCACGGACGGCGATGACACGGTAGTAGACGTTTTGTGGTAACGATGCGGCGTCAATATTACTAAATACTCGCAGCGCGATAAAATAATGAGTTTTTTTGCACGAGGTGGGCACATGTGCTATAGGAACGATGGTATTTTTTCATAATTTTTGGTGATGGAGAAGTATCCGAAAAATTCCCTCTACGCGGATTGCCCTTCGTGCGTCTACGGCTGTGACCGGCGGCCTCCGGGGGCTAGCATGCCGCCAAATCTTGCATAGGCGGCCTCTCACAAGTCTAGAAGTGTTGTGGCGGTTGCAAACGCCCGGCACGCGTGTCCGGGGTGTGCCCCCCTCACGGACGGCTCCGCCGCCGACACCTGGAGGGGGGAGACGGACGCGTGGGGTCTACATGGAGGGGATCTTGCTGTGGGTCTGGCCCGGATGTTGCTCCAAAGTGTTCCAATGGGCTGACCTAACACAACCGGGTGGGGAGGTCCACTGCTCAAATCCCGTCCGTGCAAAGTCAAAGGCTAGATCCCGTGGTCAAACGCTACAGGGTTAGGCAGGACGGGGGCAGTAAGGGGTAGCAATGCCACCGGAGCGTCGCACCGGGCCCTCATACATGCGGGGTGGTGTGGTGGCATGTCCGAAGAGGCGGGACGCGTCTCCGGGGCGTGGCCCCCCCTCACGGACGGCGATGACACGGTAGTAGACGTTCTGCGGTAACGATGCGGCGTCAATATTACTAAATACTCGGAGCGCGATAAAATCATGAGTTTTTGTGCACGACGTGGGCACATGTGCTATAGGAACGATGGTATTTTTTCATAATTTTTGGTGATGGAGAAGTATCCGAAAAATTCCCTCTACACGGATTGCCCTTCGCACGTCTACGGCTGTGGCCGGCGGCCTCCGGGGGCTAGAATGCCACAAAATCTTGCGTAGATGGCCTCTCACAAGTCTGAAAGTGTAGTGGTGGTTGCAAACGCCCGGCACGCGTGTCCGGGGTGTGCCCCCCTCACGTACGGCGCCGCCGCCGGCACCTGGAGGGGGGAAACGGACGCGTGGGGTCTACACGGAGGGGATCTTGCTGTGGGTCTGGCCCGGATGTTGCTCCAAAGTGTTCCTATGGGCTGACCTAACACAACCGGGTGGGGAGGTCCACTGGTCAAAGCCCGTCCGTGCAAAGTCAAAGGGCTAGATCCCGTGGTCAAACGCTACAGGGTTAGGCGGGACGGGGGCACTGGGGGGTAGCAATGCCACCGGAGCATCGCACCGGGCCCTCATACATGCGGGGTGGTGTGGTGGCATGTCCGAAGAGGCGGGACGCGTCTCCGGGGCGTGGCCCCCCCTCACGGACGGCGATGACACGGTAGTAGACGTTTGCGGTAACGATGCGGCGTCAATATTACTAAATACTTGGAGCGCGATAAAATCAAGAGTTTTTTTGCACGATGTGAGCACATGTGTTATAGGAACGATGGTATTTTTTCATAATTTTTGGTGATGGAGAAGTATCCGAAAAATTCCCTCTACGCGGGTTGCCCTTCGCGCGTCTACGGCTGTGGCCGGCGGCCTCCGGGGGCTAGCATGCCGCCAAATCTTGCGTAGGCGGCCTCTCACAAGTCTGGAAGTGTTGTGGCGATTGCAAACGCCCGACACGCGTGTCCGGGGTGTGCCCCCCTCACGGACGGCGCCGCCGCCGGCACCTGGAGGGGTTAGACGGTCAAAGAGCTAGATCCGGCGGTCGTCTGTGTTAGGGTTAGACGGGACGGGGTACCGGAGGGGGGTAGCAATGCCGCCAGGTGTTACGGTGGCCCCTCCTACGCTTGTCTTTGGGCGAAGTGGGACTATTTTTTACAGTGTGCTCAGAGTCACTGATATGCCGTAATAAAAAATGCAAAGGGCCTATGCCAACGGCTTAGCCGTCGGCATAACAGCGCACGCGTCCACGGATTGATGACGTGGGAAAGGGCCAGGACTATGCCGACGGCCAGGGCTGACCTTATCCCTTGCGGTTCGCCCCCACCACCCATTCCCGATCTCCCCCTTCCCCCCGACCCACACCTGCGCCGCCGCCCACCACCTCCGCCGCCCGCCCTGAGCACGCCACCGCCGGCCCCGATCCCCCCGCCGCCCGCGCCTCCCCGCGCCGCCCCGCCCCGAGCCAGGGGGCGCCCGCATCGCCCCGCCCCGACTCCGGGCCGCCCCTCCCTGACCCGACCCCGCGCCTCCGCACCACGCCCCGACCCTGCGCCGGCCGCCCCCCCTACCCTGCGCCTCCCCGCCCCAACTCCGGCCGGCCATCTCGAAGGTGATTTTTTTGAAGTTTTTAGTGTTTTTTAGTAATTTTGTAGCTAGTTAGATAGATAGTTAGATAGGTACTTAGGTAGGTATTTAGATAGGTATTTAGATAGTTAGATACATAGTTAGATAGATAGTTAGATAGGTAGATAGTGAGATAGTGAGATAGGTAGTAAAAAAATTTGGTTAGATGAGATGCTATATGTTGCATACCTTGAAAAAAAATTTGGTGACGATGATGAATATGTGATGGCGATGATGAATATGTGATGATGATGATGAATATGTGATGACGATGATGTATATGTGATGACGATGATGAATATAGGTAGTAAAAAAATTTGGTTAGACGAATATGTGATGACGATGATGAATATATTGTTAATGTTGTTAGTTTTTTTGCCTACATGATGCAAAAATAAATGAATGCATCTTTAAATGTTTTAAATATGCTCTATGAGTTGTGATGTTCTAATTTTTTGTCGCGATGGAATTTGCAGGCTTTGTGGTTTCGCATTTCATCGGAGTGACCGTTGTCCGACGCGTTGGTCCCCCTGAGCATCCCTCTGCTGTTCGACTACTTCCTCTACAGCCGAGGGTGAGCTACAAGTCCATCTCCTCCAATTTTTCATATCACTAGATTTCATTCTCAAGTCAACTGACGTAACCTAGGCGTCTCCCGTCCAAAAGGGTTGCATCGATAAATATGCATTCAATTGCATATTTATCACCGCAGCTTTTTCGGATTGTCCAGCGTTTTCCATTGACAGCCCGAGGATGTGTAGATTGGGTATGTTCTCCATGTTCTACCCCGTTCCGAGACAGGATTTCGGCGGCGCCTCCCCATTGTTCTCCAGAGCACATTCTCTCGGCTATTTGCCGAGACGTGTATCTGGAGAACAGCGGGGAGGTGCTGCCGAAATTTTGTCTCGGAACGGGGTAGAATGGAGAACGTACTCAATCTACACACCCTCGGGTGGGATTAGGACCCATCTTTACCTATTAGAGATGTAGGTGGATTAAACGCGGTAGAAACTGAAATTTTGATGTGATTAATTTAAGTGAATCCTTAATTCTGTTGTGTGGGATGCAAAAAAGCAGAGGATGGCAGATAATCAGTGGATGTACAGTGGTTTTATCCGTCGGAATCGAGTAACGTCAGAGTGGATCACAAAAACCGATGTGTATTTGAAGGAGATATTCCGTCATCCAATGAGAATTATCCCACCATGCCCTTGTGCGAGATGTGCCAGACGTCACCGTAGAAATCAGACGGACATGAGTGAGCACCTTCACACGCACGGATATATGCCAAACTTTGACATGCCGCCGATAAACATAGCCGAGCAGGACCGTGGTAGAGAGGAGGTGATGCGACAACGCATCGATGGATATGAGGACGACGGGGTCAGGGACATTCTAGATGATGTCATTGTTGCAGAAACGGCAAATGCTACACCTTCAGAGAATGAACCGGAGGAGCCGGAGGCAACCGCAAAGGCCTTCTTGGAGGTCTTGGCCTCGTCGAAGAAACCTCTTTATGTGGGTGCGAAAATATCTCAGCTGGATGCCATCTCGCAACTGATTGCAGTCAAGGCTGAGTACGGCTGTAGCCAGAAATGCTTCGAAGCATTCCTGGGAGTATGGGCTAACAGCCTCCCTGAGGGTCATGAACTGCCAAAAAGCATGTACGATACAAAGAAAATCATGAAGGCACTCTCTATGGATTATGAGAAAATAGATGTTTGCCTGAAGAATTGCCTTTTGTTTAGGCACGAGTATGTGGATGACAAGTACTGTAGGAAGTGCGGTTCGTCTCGGTACATTGAGGTGGTCGGTGAGCATGGTGAGAAAAAGCAGCTAACCATCCCCGTTAAGGTTCTTCGGTATCTTGATTTTATAAAAAGACTGCAGCGCCTTTTCATCACGAAGGAGTCTGCCAAAATGATGAAGTGGCACAAGGAAGGTATAAGGTACAATCCAAAAAAATCATACATCCATCGGGAGGGGAAGCATGGAAGTCATTCGATGAAGAATACCCCGAGGAAGCAGCCGAGGCTGGGAATGTCAGAATAGCCATATCAGGTGATGGGTTGAATCCATATGGTATGTCATCCAATCCCTACAGCTGCTGGCCTGTGTTTGTAATTCCGCTCAATCATCCTCCCGGTGCCCTAATGCAACGGAAGACCATGTTCTTGTCGCTCATCATTCCGGGGCCTGAATACCCGGGGAAGCAATTGGGTGTGTTTATGCAGCCGCTTGTGGATGCTTTGCACCATTCTTGGTACTTTCCGAGGTGGACATACGACCGGGATCTGTAGAGAAATGTCTTGATGAAAGTTTGGTTGCACTATTGCATGCATGACTTTCCCGGCTATGCTCTATTCTACGGATGGTGTACAAGTGGTAAGATTCCATGCCCAGTGTGCATGCAGGCTCTGCGAATGATTTGGCTGAGTAAGGGTGGCAAGTATGTAGCCTTTGACCTGCATCGACAGTTCCTCCCTCCAGACCATCCAGACAGGGAAGACAAGAAGAACTTCACGAAAGGCCGGGTTGTTCATGAAGTAACCGAGATTCCAACATTTTCGGGGGCAGATGTTCTTGCTCAGCTAAAAGCTCTCAAGCCTAAAGGCAAAGGCAAAGGCAAAGGCTTCGAGGGATATGGTGAGACGCACAACTGGACTCACATTACCCCCTTCTCGCAGCTTCCCTATTTCAAGGACCTCAAACTTCCTTACAATATTGATGTGATGCACACCGAAAAGAATGTGGCATAGTCCCTTTTCCACACAATTCTCAACATTCCTGATAAGACGAAGGATAACGTAAAAGCTAGAGCCGATCAACAGAGAATTTGTGATAGACCACGCCTGAACATGAAGCCTCCCACAGGCGGTCGAAAAAACTGCTTCAAGCCAGATGCTGACTTTGTCCTTAAACCGCCAGAAAAAAATAAGTACTTATCTGGCTGAAACAAATTTTGAAGTTCACCAATGGTTATGCATCGAATATAAGTAAGGGAGTCAATCTTTCAACGGGCAAAGTGACCGGCCTGAAGAGTCATGACTACCATGTATGGATTGAGCGGATAATGCCGGTGATGGTTCGAGGTTATGTCCCCGAGCATGCCTGGCGAGTGCTTGCCGAGCTTAGCCATTTCTTCCGCACGCTCTGTGCTAAAGAAGTAAGTAAAGAGGTGATTGAAAAATTGCATAAGAAGGCACCGGAGTTGATAGTCAAGCTAGAAAAGATCTTTCCGCCAGGCTTCTTTACTCCGATGACACATCTCATTCTGCACCTCGTGAACGAGGTATTGTTGGGGGGCCCTGTGCAAAATCGCTGGCAGTACGGCCCTGAGAGGCAGAACAAGCATCTCCGACGAAAATGTGGAAACAAAGCTAAGATTGAAGCTTCCATAGCTGAGGCAGTTATCCTAGAGGAGGTGTCAGACCTCAGGACATCATACTATCCAGACCACGTTCCCCATCTGCATAACAAGGTGCCTCGATACAATATAGAAGAGCCCAAGTATCAACCCAGGCTTGATCTATTCAACGCGCAAGGTGGGAGGGCTGGGGCCTCGAAATCTTATAACATGCCACGACAAGAGTGGGAGGACCTCATGTTCTATATCTTGCACAACATCAAGGAAGTTGAGGAAGTGTGGATGAGGTAATACCACTACACCATTCCTTTATGTCTTCCACATCATCATGTTTCATGTTCACTTAGTCCCGGTCTAACACCGCTTATCTTTTTTTAGTGATTTCGTTCAAGAGGAATGGACGGGAGTGAATCCTCCTACTGAGGCGGAGGCACTTACTCTTCTCCGTCATGGAAACCCTGGACGTAAAAAATTTGTTGCTTGGTTCATGGAGAAAGTAATTTTCTACACTGCCCTATTAAATACCCACTTCAACATTTATTAGTTAACCGAACTAATGCACGCAACAATTTCCATTATACTTTTAGGGAAAAGATCCGAACATATCTATGGATGATGAATTGAGATGGGTTTCCATGGGTTTTGACCCTGCCGTCTTGACATGTAAAAAGTATGATGTGAATGGGTATCGCTTCCATACAGAGGAGCACCAAAACAGCCGCCCCGATCCCAAAACTATAAATACTGGAGTGTACACCCCCGGTCAAAATTCAGTAGACTACTATGGAAGGGTACAAAATATATACGAGGTTAAATTCCGCCAGGGGCGTGAGACCCTAAGTCTGCCTGTGTTCAAATGCCGATGGTTTGATCCACGGGAGGGGGTAAAACATACGCCTTCCATTGGTTTGGTCGAAGTTAAACCATCAACCGTCTATGCCGGAGCCGATCTCTTCATTGCGGCTACCCAAGCTACACAAGTATATTATCTGCCTTACCCATGCCAGAAAGTGTATCTAAAGGGTTGGGAAGTTGTGTTCAAGGTGTCGCCACATGGTAAGCTACCAGACCCGAATGAAGACGATTACTACAACATTAACCCCATGACATACGAGGGAGTGTTCTATCAAGAGCAACCTGATGATGATGATGATGATGATGATGATGATGATGTGGTTAGAAACGATGACGCTAGACCATTGGGTGATGATGATGTGGACCCAAACGTCGACGATGCACGGAATGATGGTGAGACCATTGTCAATGAAAATGACATACTTATGCTAGAAAAGTTAAACGAAGACGCTGACGACGAGGAAGAGCCTCCACCTCCGTCGGACAACGAAGATGATATGATTGATAGTGATGATGAGACGAACCGAGAAAGAGGTTACAACAGTGATGATTCATATGGGTTCTAGCAGATGTACGTTTCAAGTCTTTTTTTCTATAGTTTAGGAATATGCCTTTTTATGCATTTTTATTAATGTGTTTATTATCATGCCTTTTTCTTCATTTCATTAATTTACTAATTGCTTTTTCTCTTTTCAATGCAGGTTCATGGAACATGGGCAAGGGGAAGGCCGATGGCGTGGGTTTCCTAAGCAAGGTCGTCGGCCTGCCTAGTCGGAGTGGTCGAGCACGTAATCCTCCCCCTCGGCTACTTGACGATGACTCCTCACAGGGAGGTCGAGGGAGAGGTGCCCCTAGAGGAGGAGGGGCGGGGGGAGAGCCTCTAGAGGAGGGGGTGCTGGGAGGAGAGCCACTACAGGGGGTCGCAGCCAGAAAGAGCGCACCCTCACCGACTTAGGGGTGTTGTCTTCGAGGCCCTCCTCTAGTGAGGTACCATCCTCTAGTGAGGTACACTCTAGGGAGGAGGAGGAGGAGGTGGAGGAGGAGGCAGGCGAGGAGGAGGAGGAGGAGGAGGAGGTTGGGGAGGGGGGGCAGGCGAGGAGGAGGGTGGTGGCGGGGATGATGGTGGTGACGGGAAGGGGGTTGACAACAAGGGGTGGCTGCGTGGCAACGCAAAGCTACCAAAGTAGGTTCCTGCTACTGAGGAGCAGAAGTGGCTCATTGAGCCCACGGGAAAAGACTAAGTGGTTCATTATTTTGCTTGTCACATGCTTATTCCGGTTGTTATTTATTTTGCTTGTCACATGCTAATAGTTCATTCTTTTGCAGCAACTGGATATATTCTAAAGGGGTCCGTATTCCCAACGACCTCATCACCGTCTTGCTGAAGTTATACTGGCCGGGGTTGTACTGTCCGGATCCAGTCAGGCAGCCGGACCGTCGGGTTTTGGCCACGAGCTGGGACCATTGGGAAGCGGCCCTCCACGCGGACCATGAGACCCATGCCAAGGCCGTGATCACTACTTTTTGGGTGAGTTCTCTTCAGAAGCACAAGTCCATTCTAGTTTCATGAATGATTTAACTCATGGCTTCTTCCATTCTTGTTTCATGCATGATTGTAGAAATTCTATCGAGTTCTTCCGGAGCACAGGGCTAGAGCGGACCAGATCGTGCTGCGCCAATGCAAGAAGAAGGCCCGCCAGATGCAATACGAGGTGCGCTATGTGGCCATCTCCACATACTACCACGACGTTCTTGGTGTGAAGATGACCAAGGAAGAAGCGCGGAGGATGGGCATTACCTTGGAGAGGCCCGAGTTCTTGGCGGTAAGTATAAAAGATTTTTCATTATGCTTTCATATATTATGCTTTCATTACCTTGTGGTACATTATGCTTTATGCTTTATGCTTCCATAACACCAATTTGGACACACCTACATGCCATTATGCTTTTATTATGTAGGTGTGTCCAAATTGGTGTTATGGAAAAGACGAGTCCTGGGCGGCATTGGTGGATCTTTGGTGTGATGAGGCTGGAGCCTGGGCGGCTATGAGAACCAAAAATAAGGCCAACCGAGGGACGGAGGGAGTACATGCTCAGGGAAACCGAAACCACTATCTCCACAAGGCAGTTAATGTATGACTAACCCCATTAAACATTCTTCTTCTATTTACCATCACTTTGTTATGTATGACTAACCTCTGTTTGGTGGTGCAGGAGGAGAAACTGAAGCGGCCGCTCTCACACATGCAGGCGTGGGAGATCGCCCATACGCGGAAGGACTCCAAGCCTGGCGAGCCCAAGTACTACGGCAAGAAGACCGCGGGGAGGAAGAAGGCCTACTCCGAAGCGTATCTAAAGTTACATCCTGACACAACTGACCCCATTGCGGCGCCTCTGGACGACAGGGCGGTGGTGAGCATGGGGCCCAAGGAGCACGGTCGGGAGGCGGTTCTCAATGTTGTGATCACTCCTGGTATCTCCTACACACAGCTTCGTCGGATCGACCCGAGCCTGAGCCAGCGCACGAGCCAGCCAGTGACCAGTGCACAGTCCCTCTTTCAGGAGCAACAATCTGTAAGTATTTTCCCTCTTATCTTCATTGCTCACTTTATTTTCCGCATTTAGTAGTTTATGAGTTCCATCATGTCATACCGTAGGCCTACCTTGAGTACACACGCCAGGAGACCATGGCGTGGCATCAGAGGCTTTATGAACACCAAGTGTAGATGGATAGCCAGATGCAGCAGGCTTTTCAGGAAATGGCGGCCGGCAGGTGTCCTCGGTTCCCTCCAGCATAATGCCCTCCAGCACAACCAGTGCTGCTGAGCTTTGAGGAGTTTGTGGCACAGAACGCTAGCCCCTCGCCGGTTAGTTCATCCCCAATCTATCCACCCAAAGCATGTCATGCCTTTCAACACAGTCATATATCCCGTTAATATGTCTTTTCAACATCCAGGGAACAGGTGGATCTACCGTTGGCGGTGGTCTTCGCAGCACTCCGGAGACACGGAGCCCGACCACTCCGATGCACGGAGGCGGAGGCGGAGGTGGAGGCGGTACCGCTGCCGCTAGCAGTGACGACCTGGGCTTCGGCGGTCTTGGCGGTGACGACCTCCGCGGTGCTCGATGATGCTTGAGATGTGATGATGATGCTTGAGATGACTTGTGTGTGCTGATGATCATTTAGATGACTTGTGTGATGATTCTTATGCTTATGCTTACGTTCGTTGATATGCTTATGCTTGTGTGATGATGATCTATTGTTGTGATGATGCTTATGCTTACGTTCGTTGATATGTGCTGCTGATATGTGTTGTTATATATGTGATGTTATTTGAATTGACCTGATTTGAAAACAAACAGAAAAAAGAAAAAAAATAAAAGAAAACTATGCCGTCGGCATAGGGCTGGCGTGAGCTCCTAGCAGCTGACACGTGGCACCTATGTCGACGGCATTGCCGTCGGCATAGTTTAAAAGCTATGACGACGGCTATGCCGTCGGCATAGGTGCCACGCGGCAGCTGCTGGGAACTCTGTATGAAGGAGTATGCCGTCGGCATAGCCGTCGGCATAGTTCGAAACTAGGCCGACGGCCTAGCCGTCGGCATAGCCCTGGTCCATGGCCAACGACAGGCCGCCATGTGGCACACCTATGCCGACGGCCAGGCCGTCGGCGTAGGTTTTGACTAGGCCGACGGCCTGGTCGTCGGCATAGGTGTGCCACGTGGCGGCCTGTCGTTGGCCAAACTTGACGGCGGCCGCCGTTAGGCGTGATAGTTGCCGATGGTCGGGGCCGTCGGCATAGATGTACGGGCCCCGTCGGTGTATCATATATGCCGACGGCTTTTCTATGCCGACGGCCTCCCTGCCTGTGCCGACGCATATGTTGCCGACGGCCCTATGCCGACGGGGGCCGTCGGCATAGGTCTATCCCGACGGGACTCAGGCCTATGCCGACGGCCCTGGCCGTCGGCATAGGGGGCGATTCCGATAGTGCACAAACACAAATTTGGTTCAAACAAGTACATACCACATACTTATACGAAGTTGGTGCTGATTCGGAATATTTTACATAGACATTTAAATGAACTTAACTGAAATTTAGACTAAACTTAACCGAAACTTACTACTCGCTAACCGTCTCTTCCTCTAGCCTCTTCCAATCAGCTCTGAGCCCACCGACCATAGTTGCGGGGCGTTGACCGTCATTGCCGCCATCGCCGTCGGAGTCGATGCAGAGATGGATGACCTCCGCCGCCCTGGCCGTGCACTACTCGTACAACTGGCGCTCCACCTCCGCCGCCCCGCTCGTGCACTACTCGTACAACTGGCGCTCCATGTGGACTTGCTCTGGGTAGCGACAGCGGAGCTCCGCCATGCAGTCCTTGTCAGATCGCTCTGTCGCGATGCGCTCTCGGGCCTCCTTGTCTTCCCTCCTCTCCCGTGTGAAGACCACCCACTGGTCCATGGACTCCAACCGCAGTACGCAGTAGCCCCCTCCCCCCTCCCCACCCCCCGCCCGAAAGGAAAGCTGCGGCGGATGGTGGTGCCGTGCAGGTGGACGTGACATGATGTCGTACTCATGTGCCGCCTGCTCGGCTAAATGGAATGATCCATATTTTCTTGTTGGTGTGTTGATCGGTTATCTCAACCACCCACGTTCCCCAATTCCGCTACCGCATGCCCATTACTGTCTCGGTGGCAGGGGCGGGAGGTCAGGGAAGAAGGGTTGGCGCCACGGGAGGAAGAAGAGCCGATGTGGACAAGGGCTTGGTGCCGCTCGTGGCGGTGGGAAGCGGCGGTGGTGGGATCCGGCCATTATCGGCGGCGAACGGGCACCAGAGTGGGTGTGCATGAGGTGGGGACTCACCGGCATAGATTGAGCAGCGGGATTGGACGAAGGAGAGGCGTGTGGAAATTGTGAAGCGTCTCAAATCTCCATACATGGAGACCCGTGATATATATATTGATTGAGGGGGTTCCGTACAGGAGATGGCAGCGTCGAGGCTAACCACCAGAGATATTACAGGAGGGTTTTAGGAGATAAGAGAGATAAACATAAAAAGGATAGCCTCCTAACTACCTCGCCGTGTGCCTCAAGGCCACACTAATAACCTGTACACTATTATGTTTAACACTCCCCCATAATCACAACTATGACAAGTTGAGATTACGTTTAAACTCTTCAAAGCTTTTGACTGGGAAAGCTTTAGTGAACCCATCTGCAAGCTGATTTTTGGATGGTATAAATCTGATCTCAAGCTGTTTATTGGCAACACATTCTCTCACAAAATGAAAATCTATTTCAATATGCTTTGTTCTGGCATGGAAAACTGGATTTGCAGACAAGTATGTAGCACCAAGATTATCACACCATAAATACGGCGGCTGAGTCTGAATTACTCCAAGTTCTCTGAGCATGGATTGAACCCAAATGATTTCTGCTGTTGCATTTGCTAGTGCTTTATATTCTGCTTCTGTACTTGACCTGGAAACAGTGGCTTGCTTTCGTGCACACCATGATATTAGGTTAGATCCATAGAAAATGGCAAAGCCACCTGTTGACCTTCTATCATCCAAGCAACCAGCCCAGTCTGCATCTGAGAATGCACTAACAAGTGTGGAAGGTGACTTGCTGAGTGTGAGACCCAAGTGCATAGTGTTCCTTATATACCTGAGAATTCGTTTTGCAGCTGTCCAGTGTGCTGTGGTGGGTGCATGAAGATACTGACACACCTTATTAACTGCAAAAGAGATGTCAGGTCGAGTAAGAGTCAAGTACTGAAGTCCACCAACTAGACTTTTGTAACCAGTGATGTCCTCTTGGTGCAATGGTTCTCCTTCTGTCAAGGACAAGGGTTCTGAACTAGACAAGGGTGTTGGTGAGGATTTACAATTCTGCATTCCAATCCTACTTAGCAGGTCAGTGGCATACTTGGCTTGAGATAGATGAATACCATTACTATGTTTCTTGACTTCAATACCCAAGAAGAAATGCAGATCTCCCAAATCCTTGAGAGCAAACTCAGAGCCTAAATCCTTAAGCAGTGCTGTCACAGCTCCATCAGAAGAACTAGTGACAGTGATATCATCAACATATATCAAAACAAATATGGATGTTCTATGCTTGTTATAAATGAACAGAGATGTGTCAGACCTTGATGGAATAAAGCCAAGTGACTGAAGTTTCATACTTAACCGTGAATACCATGCTCTGGGTGCCTGATTCAAACCATACAGGGCTTTATCAAGCTTGCAGACATATGAAGGTGCACTTTTATCCTCAAACCCAGGAGGTTGTTTCATGTACACTTCCTCTTCCAGAACACCATGGAGAAACACGTTCTGGACATCTAGCTGTCTCAGACTCCATCCCCTGGACACAGCTATTGATAATACAAGACGGATTGTTGCAGCTTTAACAACAGAACTAAACGTATCCTCATAATCTATGCCATACCTTTGTTTGAATCCCTTTGCTACAAGTCTTGCCTTGTATCTATCTATGGTACCATCAGATTTTTTCTTGATTCTGTAGACCCACATACAGTCAATCAGATTTCTGCCTGGTCATGGGGGCACCAGGTGCCACGTTTTATTTTTCCGCAATGCCATGATTTCATCTTCCATAGCTTCCTTCCACCTTGGATCATCAAGTGCTGTTACTAAACTGTTAGGCTCGCCAGTTGTACAAGACATACCAATCTTAGAGAAATTTTTGTAATTTAAACGAGTAGTTACTCCCTTCTGTAGCCTTGTGCGCGGCGCCATAGGAGAAGCCACAGGCGACGGAGCCACAGGAGATCCACCATCTGCGTCAGGCGCTGGCGCGCAAGATCCCGAGGGGGATTCTGTCGCTGCTGCTGGCGACCGCGGCCATAGCAATCCTGAGGGGGATTCTGTCGCTGCTGCTGGCGACCGCGACCGAGGCGAGGTGGCGGGCCCGGGCGAGTCCAGCCGGTTGGAGGTGGCGGGCCCCGACGAATCCGGTGCGGGCCAATCAGGCGAGCGAGGCCCGGCTGCGCGCGTGTCCTCCTGCCACACGTCATCTGCCGATTGGTGCGGGGCAGCGATGTCGCTTTCGCCACCGCTCGCACGCTCGAGGCCCGGGGCGCGCCCAGGTGCTGCCCGTCCTGTCCGCCCGGATCCCGGAGAGGATGCTGCCTCCTGTCGTGGGGATCCCGAGGCAGATCCTCCTCGATGCGCGTCCGTGTCTCCATCTGGGAAACACATGAAATCTTGCTTGTTTTGCCTCGGATTTTCACCATTTGGACTGATTTCTGCAACAGTAATCTCAGGCATAATATGATGATTAGATGCAAGTTGATTAGTACTATTATTTTCTCCCCCATGATCAACGCCGGATAGGGATGAGGGCAAGAGAAGGATTTCTTTGCGGAGCAATGCGCCGGCATTTGGGTGGAGTTTGGCAAAGGGAAAATCTGTTTCATCGAAGACGACATCTCAAGAGATATACACACGCCCTGTGGCTACGTCAAGACACTTGACGCCTTTGTGTTGTGCATTGTACCCTATAAACACACATTGTGTCGAACGAAACATGAGCTTTTTGTTGTTATAGGGACGGAGGTTTGGCCAACATGCGCAACCAAATACGCGAAGGTGTGCATAGTTGGGTTTGGTGTGAAGGAGACGTTCGGTGGGTGTTTCGTGATTGATGACACGGCTAGGCAAAATATTTATAAGATGTACTGCTGAGAGGAATGCCTCATCCCAAAACTTTAGTGGCATAGATGCGGCAGCAAGAAGAGAAAGGCCAATATCAACAATGTGCCTATGCTTGCGTTCTGCTAAACCGTTTTGTTGGTGAGCGTGAGGGCAAGAAACATGATGAGAGATTCCTATACGTTGGAAGAAGGAGTTGAGTTTTTCATACTCACCACCCCAGTCTGACTGCATAGCAAGTATTTTGCAATCAAACTGTCGTTCTACCAATGCTTGAAAGTTGAGGAAAACTTGGAAAACATCGGAGCGTTTTTTAAGGAGGTATATCCAAGTATACTTGCTAAAATCATCAATGAAGCTCATGTAATAGGTATGGCGTCCAACAGAGGAGGGAGCCGGTCCCCAAACGTCTGAAAACACAAGTTGCAAAGGTTTTGTGGACACACTTGTAGACATAGGATATGGTAACTGGTGACTTTTTGCTCTTTGGCAAGAGTCACAAATAGTTTCACGATCATGCTCATCAACAAAAGCGAGCTTATTTTTGCTAAGAATCTGATAAACAATGGAAAAGGATGGGTGGCCTAAACGATTATGCCATCGTTCTGAAGACACTTTGAAGACTCCATAGGCTTGCTTATTGAACTTGGGAATTTTGGGGATCAATGGGTAGAGGCCTTGCACACATCTACCGCGATAAAGAACCCTCCTCGTGACCTGATCCTTGATCAAAAAGAAGAAGGGATGAAACTCGATGAAAACACCATTGTCAAGAGTAATGCGATGTACGGACAAAAGATTTTTAGATGCATTTGGAATGTGAAGTACATCATCTACAAGAATATCACGGTGTGGGGTTTTAATAATAGACTCTCCAACATGACTAATCATCATACCTGGACCGTTTTCAGCGGTGTGGACGTGATCTTGGCCATGATACTTCTCATGGACGGTCATCTTCTCAAGCTCGGAAGTGATGTTCTCATTCGAGCCGGAGTCAAGATACCAGTTTGAATCAACTCCGTATGAAGCATCGGCCGCAGCCGCAACACGCCTTTTCCTGGAGTTATCTTCTGCATAGCGCCATTTACATTTTTTGGCAATATGGTTAGTTTTCTTGCAGATCTGGCATTTGTTTTCGTACTCCTCATACCCGACGAAGCGGCCCCCTTGGTTGTTGTTGTAGTAGTGGCGTGGGGGGCCATTGTTGTTGTAGTAGCCCCTGCCGCCGCCACCACGATGGCCGCTGCCTTGGCCGCCGCCGTTGCCATTGTTGTTGTAGCCGTCGCCGCCATGGTGGTTGTAGCCGCCGCCGCCTTGGTTGTAGCCGCCGCTACCCGTGCCAGGATAGCCGCTGCTAGGGTTTTGGCCGCCACCACCAGAGTAGCCGCCGCCGCGACCACCTTGCTTCTGGTTGCGGTAGCCGCCTCTGCCGCCACTCGATCGACCCCTGGAGGCGGCGTTCGCTGACGATTTGAAGCCACCAGCGCTGCTGAACATCTCAGCATGTTGATCAAAGTTTGCCACCATCGAGAAGAGTGCATCGACGGTGATGGGCTCGGTGCGGACGTCGAGTGCAGAGATGATGGGCTGATACTCCATATCAAGCCCAGCGACGATGAAAGAGATAAGCTCGTCCTCCCCGATCGGTTTGCCTGCCGCGGCAAGCTCGTCGGAGAGGGAACACATCTGCCCGAAGAAGGTGGAGGCCGGCTGTGACCCCTTCTGGGCGTTTGTGAGGGCCGATCTGATGTTATTGACACGAGACAGAGAGACCGCAGAAAACATATTTGCTAGCGCGGTCCAAATTGCATGTGATGATTCAAGCGAGGCTACTTGGACGAGCACCACTTTTGACAGGTTTCGGAGAAGATATGCTACAATTTGCTGATCTTGAACAAGCCAAGGTTTATGAGCAGGGTTGGGAACTACCTGATCTTTGCCATTTTTATCTTTGCTGATGGTTGTTTTTGGAGGCTCCTCTATAGTCTGATCTATGTAGCCAAACAAGCCGGTGCCCAATATTTGGGATCGTGCTTGGGCTCGCCAGAGAACATAGTTCGTCCGGCCAAGAGGTTCTGAGGTGTTGTAGTTGAGGCCAGAGGAGGGGACTGCGGAGGAGGTGGACATGATTGCGGCGTGGTGATTCTGGGAAGGGAACGGATGGAGAAGATGAGCTAGATGTGTGGAAGAGGCCTGCTCTGTATACCATGTGGAAATTGTGAAGCGTCTCAAATCTCCATACATGGAGACCCGCGATATATATATTGATTGAGGGGGTTCCGTACAGGAGATGGCAGCGTCGAGGCTAACCACCAGAGATATTACAGGAGGGTTTTAGGAGATAAGAGAGATAAACATAAAAATGATAGCCTCCTAACTACCTCGCCGTGTGCCTCAAGGCCACGCTAATAACCTGTACACTATTATGTTTAACAAGGCGGAGAGGAGAAGTTGGTTTTTACTCTGCGTCCATGAGGTCGAGTAAATATAGGGATCACGCGCCACTCGTAGTATTATTTTTTTACTCCTCTAAGGGTGCACGATACGTCGTGGCCAAGGCAACACAGCACAATGAGCACTTGGGCTTGGCGGCACCAGATCTAAGATGTGGGGGTTAGAAATAGTGTGAGGATCGGAGGCAGTGGAAATATAAAGGATGGATGTTTGACCCATGCAGGTAGTTACAAATCAAAAGACCGCCTTGAATGCTTATGAACCAGAGGCCAGAGATGTGGTTTTATAACCGCCTCCAACTATTCCTACAAGCGGTTGCATTTCTTTTTTGAACCGCCTTTGAAACATAATAATGCATGTGAGTCATTACATGTGGTTTCATTTATTAGGGCACAACCATTTTCGGAGACCGTTTCTAATGCCTTTTTATATATGTACTATAGTGTACTCACTGGGTAAGCATTGTAAAACATAGGTAGTCTTCTAACCATAATGTCATTAAAACCAAACCCTCATTAGGGGCAAGATGTCGTTCACCCGGCAACGGCGTTCAGTTCTTTTTACATTCAATCATAGCAATTGTAGCAGTAATAATCGTATCATGCCAACCAGAGAAGAAATGTTGTCCAAAGCTAATATTATAATATTCTTCTAAAAGAAATACTATGATTATACATTATGATGGTACACACTAAAAATAGATGAGTTACCTCTACTACTTACGAAATGTAAGGTTCCAATTCCACTCTTTAATTCGTCCAACCTCACTTCTTTTTTTTCTCTTTCTTTTCTCTTCTATCTTTGGTTTTTCTTCCACCGATTTTTCTGAAAATTGACTCAACTCTCCCACGCCTTATTAACTTACCAAAATAAAATAATATTTCTTTGGTAATCCATCAAGTTCTTACCAAACAAGTGAATGACAATAAGATGGTAGGTAATCATGGTGATTATGCACAAAAGCTTCCTAAATAAGTTCTTAACAGTAACATGATAGGTAAATCGTTGTGATTTATTTATTTATCTCTATACTACTTAAAAAGAAAGTAAGGTTGCCATTCACCTTTTTCCCACCACCCCTTCGTCCAACTTCCATGTATATGATAATCAATCACCTTGATTTACTTATCTACTGAACCAATTCCATTTTAATTTAATTACTTACCAAACTTTTAATCAAAATATAAGGTAATTCATGGTCAGAATTTGATGAATATTTATTTACACAATCACATTATTATTGACATGTAAATCACAAGCTAACATACTAGAATATTTATATCCTGTTGCAACGCACGGGCATTGTCCTAGTACTACTTAAAAAGAACGTCAGTTTCCCATTTCACTCGTTCCTTCGTCCAACCGCTCTATATATGCGCCCTTTCCCACCTTAAATTTTGTTTTTCCCTTCCATCTTTCGTTTTTCTTCCACCGGTTTTCCCTAAAATCGACTCAACTGTCCCATGTCTTGTTAACTTACCAAAATAAAATAATAGTTCTTTGGTAAGCCATTAAGTTCTTACCAAACAAGTGATTAACTCTACGTGGCGAATATACGCAGCGGCATGAAGGAGAGAAGGGGTTCGTTAGGAAGGAATGGACCTTGCTGGCTACCGGTGGCGGCGGCGAGGGCGATTACTCTACGTGGCGGCGAGAGGCGATTCCAAGCGGCGGCCGCGTGCTCGTGCTGTCGGCCTCGAATCGTTGATCCAATCCGCCGCCAGAGCGAATAGAGAGAGAGAGAGATGACTCCATTGGTTAGGATTCCTGAAATCATCGACTCCCAACTACTGTATATTGTGTCCAGTTCCGACTATGGTTCTGTTCGGCAGCCGTCGTCCATCCATCTTTCCCAATCCTATTCTTGGGCTAGAAGCCCATTTAGGCCTTAGTTGCCCCAGCCCAATTCGCTGTTTTATCACCTACGAGCCCAACTTGGCTTACACGGTTCGTCTAATAACACTACCACCCCCGGCAGCAGTGGCGGAGGTAGAGGGTGGCGAGGGTGGGCCATGGCCCACCCTGAGATTTGAAAATAGCATTTCTACCATAGGAGAAAAGCTAAAAATAAAAGAAAGAAAAAATGTATATGTACCGAATACTGCTGGCCCACCCTGGCCCAGTCGGCTAGGTCCGCCACTGCCCGACAGGACATGCCTGAACGAACTATATAACACTCAAATCATCTTGTGCAATTTACGCCATGAGTTGCATAGATTCGAAGAGATTGGTTGACCTTTTCATTGTGAATCCATTCCATCAAAGCACACAATCTATTCATCAGTTAAGAAGGAGATCACCACCATGCAACCCACCCTCTCTGCTAGAGTTTACCTTACCTGGCGGCGTTCTAATCTCCGGCTAAAGTTTTTTCTTTGTCGTTGCCCCTGCCTTGTTTCCCGGAGCGAGGAAGGTTCCTGGCTACGTTCTGGCGAAGTAGTGACGCTGCATCAGTGAAGACAAAGGTGGAGAGCTTGGAAGAGTTGTTGAAACATCTGGACTTAATGGGGATGAACTCGGGAATGTGGTCATGGGAAAGGACGAGGTGAAGAAATTTGAGAAGGAAGCCAGATGGCTAGCAATCGGTCGGCTGAGCATCGATCACCGTTTCCGTTTTGATATGAAATTCTATGTTACATGTGGTTGCGTAGTGTAGATGAGCAAAATAACTAATTTCACATCCGTTTCTAAACCTCACATATCTATATATCAAAATTGAATCTTTATTGTTTCCCATAAAATTATACTAACATTGCGTTGTAATAAGTCATCATGTCATGAATCAGGACCATACTTTCGGATAACTCATGAAAATGGACTTACTAATAGTCACCTAACTTCCCCGTTGCATCTGGTTTTTACGTGGTGCCGCAATAATTCATCTAGTTAAGCCAAACCAGGATAAAGTAGTTTTAACTGTTCAAAGTTGTATTTGGATGGAAATACTATGAATGAACAATATTTGTTTCATTTGTGTAATAGAAAACAAAAATGCATTGTTCACTACTACAAAAATAAACATGTGATACACTATCTTGGTATGTAGTACTCCCTCCGTAAACTAATATAAGAGCATTTAGATTACTACTTTAGTGATCTAAACACTCTTATATTAGTTTACAGGGGGAGTATCTACCACTCGCCGGTATTGCATCGATTACAGGGATCTAGGACCTCGAGCTGAACATATGATGGAACTCTTCCCACGATATACCTTCCCGCAACCTCCACGCCTCTATGAGCTCCCGCAAGGTCTGCCTTGCTCAAGGGCGAGCATTGGATAGTCTTTGTTGAGGTTGTGCATTTGTGAAATGTACCCAAACATCTATTGTAGCCATAGATTGTGTCCAAAGTTAGGCGCTCGAGTGATGGCGCGTTCTCGAGAATGTTGATCGTGAGCTCGACTAGGCCCTTGGATGCACAAAAGCCCATGATATCCACCCGCCGGAGGCAGACATGCCGACGCTCTAGCTTCCGCCCCAAATACTTGTTGTTTTCATCTCCCATGTCAAGATCATCCTTAAGGGCATTCTTCTCTACCTGCATATACATAAATTTATGATCAACATTCATCATTAGTGTTGTTATTCTGATAAACAAGTGTAACAAACAAATTGGTAGAGAGCTCCAAGATATGTGGACCATGACTTGCCTTCAGGAAGAAGGAATCCAAGACAGGAGAAGCATCAATGAAAGAAAGCAAAGAGAAGACATCGTAGCTCGTACAGAAGGCCGCCATTGTTGGTTGACTGAGTCCGATGTCCAACTTCTTGAGGTGGAGGAGATTGGAGGGCATGCTTGAAAAGTTGACATTCTAAGGAATGACGAATCCAAAGATTATTCAGGTGTTTATTATAACATAAAAGTGTTGCATACATATCACTATTCAATATTCACTATATAATTAAACAACCCATCTTATATTATCATTATATGGTGTTAAAGCCAAAAAATACCTCAGTAGGACAGCGTAGGGTAAGGCTCTCAGCATTTCTTGCGATAGATGGAAGCCAAGCATGAGCACATGAGAGAAGAACCCGCGACAAAATTACTTTCTTCAGCTGAGAAGAATTTCTGGCCGAGATTTCTGTCAGGTTATCAGCACCAACACAACGAAGGAAGCAAAGATTTGAAGCATTGATCTCTACCACCTTCAGCCTTTGGCATTCTATAATATCGAGGAATTTGAGGTTCTGCATCATAGAAGGTATTCGCAAGCAATTTATCCCACTGCAAAACCAGAGGTCAAGCCGCTCTAGGGCGCAAGATTTCGAGAGCAAGTTCCCTAATCCTTCCTCGGTAGTATGGACAAGATCCAAATGTAAACTTGTCAATTTTCTCAAGAGGCCAAGTGTCGACGTGGGATGAATGCTGCAAGCGGAGAGGGAAAGAGATTGAATTGAACTTGCAGCTGCTTCATCGGACAAAACCGAACACGGGAAGCTGTAGTTTTCCTCCTCGCGGCCGGTCACACACATAGAGAAGTCAAGTTCTTTAATCCCAGGCTTAACTGTGATTTGGAGCCACCTGTCTAGGTAGCAGGGATTGGTATTCCTGGAAGGGGGATATTCGAGTTCAAGTATCTCCACCAGAACCCCATTGTTGTGATGGTTTTCAAGAATTTGGTCAACTTTGTCCATGAAATTTATTTCTCTTCTCACAAATTCCATGTCGGTCAACCCAAGCGTATGCACTAGTAGAAAAAGGGCCTTTAGTCCCGGTTCATAAAGGGCCTTTAGTCCCGGTTCTGGAACCGGGACTAAAGGGTCGGTACTAAAGCCTCCCCCTTTAGTCCCGGTTCTAACTGGAACCGGGACTAAAGGCCCTCCACGTGGCCGCTGCCTGGAGGTCCACCTTTAGTCCCGGTTGGTAACACCAACCGGTACTAAAGGAAATTTTATGATTTTTTTGAAATATTTTTTTTGAATTTTTTTTTGAATTTCAAATATCTGAATTATTTTAACCTCTAATCTCTAATCATCCCTCATCACTGCTCAATTTAACCTTTAATCTCTAATCACCCCTCATCATTCCAAATCATCTAACTTACCGAACGGTCACCCATCCTCTCACAACTCCAGCCTGAGCACGCTTAACTTCCGGGTTCTATTCTCCCTCGTTTCCAAGTCTGCACTTGTTGTTTTCCTGACAATAGTAAGATGTCAATCCTATTAACCCTCGGGAATTTAGCTTGAGCATGAAGTCACACATTTCACTGTTTGAGTTTGAAACTATTGTTCTAAAAATCAATAATTATTTAGTAACACTAATATTTCTTGAATAAGTAGTTTGACCACAGTTTGATCACAGTTTGACCATAGTTGACCAAAATTCAAAAAAATGAAATAATTATTTAGTAACACTAATATTCTTGAATAATTATTTAGTAACACTAATACTTCTTGAATAAGTAGTTTGACCATAGTTTGACCAGATTTAACAAAAATTCAAAAAAAACTGAAATTTGAGCATAACTTTTTTTCCTTTTAGAATTTGAGGATTCTAAAAATTTGCAAACAGGCCGTAGGCGGTCTCCATCGGATGCGGATTTTCGTTCCGAACATTTTGATATATTATACGTTTTTTTCCGACATCGTATGCAAAAGTTATAGCCGTTTTACATTTCCCCTACATTTTTTGCAAAACATGTCCAAATTTAAGTTTTTAAATTTTCCTAACTAGTAGATGTAGTAATATAACTACCACTTGAAGGATTTTATTTTTTGAAGTTTTTATCATTTTCTTTTGATTTTTTCAAAACAAAAAAGGCAATCCACCGGGGAGGTAGAGTTTGAAAAT
Source organism: Triticum urartu (assembly GCF_003073215.2). Taxonomy (NCBI): domain Eukaryota; kingdom Viridiplantae; phylum Streptophyta; class Magnoliopsida; order Poales; family Poaceae; genus Triticum; species Triticum urartu. The sequence goes on from NC_053022.1 coordinate 542,613,336, forward strand.
GGAACCTTTAGTCCCGGTTTGAGACACAAACCGGGACTAAAGGGCATCGCACCCTTTAGTCCCGGTTCGTGTCTCAAACCGGGACTAAAGGTCTAATCTTTAGTCCCGGTTTGGGACACAAACCGGGACTAAAGGGCATTGCACCCTTTAGTCTCGGTTCGTGTCTCAAACCGGGACTAAAGGGTTCAGGTGAACCGGGACTAAAGCCTTAGCCACACGAACCGGGACCAATGCTTACATTAGTCCCGGTTCATGACTGAATCGGGACTAATATGAATATTGCCTCGTGACCAAAGCCCTGTTTTCTACTAGTGATGGTGGTTGAGTACGAGCTTGGAGTAGCATCTCCAGAATTGTACAAATCCGCGGGACATGCAGGCAGCACGGGCAGCGTCTTGGAGTGGCAAGAGGGAGTGTATATGGCGTAGAATGTCCTGCGGAACCAATTGCAAGTGTGACAAGTTTCAACAGTTAGATCTTATTAGCTGGCATGAAGCAGTACAACAGAACCAGAATCGGATAAATTTTGTTTGCTGACTAATCAGTGCATGTACTAAGTAGAGTACTTTGCATCAAAGACCTGCATGCAACTAATGGATGAAGACGGTGCATGAATACAGCTAATTAAGTATGTGCTCTAATAAATGTGGGAACGAGGCTGTGTATGTAACTTTTGTTGGCCAATTTAACACATGCACGGTTACAGTTTACAAGGCATTGCATTGGGATTGGTTGCAAGCAGCGACATACTACCTGTGGAAGATCCTGAAGGACGCGGCCATGACTCATGTTCTGGGCAACTTGAGAAAGTTGTTGGCCCTTTTTCTCGAGGGGTGAAGCCTCGGCTGGTCCACTATCTGCAACACCGGAAGAGCTTGTGGGTATTTCTCTGTTTTGGTGAATGCAGCTGCTTGAACAAGAAAAGAACAAGAACTTGGTGCGCGAGAACCGAAACAGCTAAGCTATACATAGCTAGGTTACGAAGGAATCGGCATGGAAATTATGAAATTGGCTCGCTGAAATTGTTCAGTTTAGCGCTCGACGGCGTTCATGGATCCGGGATGCGTTGGAGAGAGAGACACAGAGTACGTACTTGCAGGCGGATGAGCGGGGAGCGTCGTACGGGCGCTGCCGTCGTGGGTCGCCGTGGTTAGGGACGGAGAAGCACCTGGCGGGCGTTGACGGCGGGGGGAGCCGGACATGGCGAATTCGCGATCGAACTCGCCGTACGTACCGAGGAATAGCTGAGTTTTCGCCGGATACGGCGGCGGCTCTGTTGCGTTTCTTGTTTCAGCTCCAACACGGACGTGCACGTGAGTTTACCTGTGGAAGCAGGATCGAGTTGTCCTAATCATATCAGGTCTTACAACGCTTGTTAATCCAACTTGGCATCCAATTTGTTCGAAACAGGCTTTAGCTCCGCTTTATAGATAAAGCAACATCAGAAGAAGTACACGACCAAATGATATAAGGTGGTGAGGTAACCCTTTTACAAAACCGATCCTGAGATAAACGACACAGCAAAACACACGCGACTACGCTACTGACAAAGAACACTTGGAGAACTAAACACATCCACGCTACCTATAGCACACCTAAGCTTCATGACAACGCCCAAAGGGAACACGGCGCATAGTGTCGTTGTTGCCGAGTCCACACGGGACAATGGTCTTCACCCGGAAGAAGTACACAGCCAAATGATATTTATATCCCGTTGCAACGCACGGGCATTGTTCTAGTACTACTTATAAAGAACATAAGTTTCCCATTTCACTCGTTCCTTCGTCCAACCGCTCTATATATGCCCGTGCGTTGCAACGGGATATAAATATGCTAGTACAACATTACAACGCACGGACAATTATCTACTTTATTAAATGAAACATGCTATATTGATGGATTTCTCTTAATATAGAGAATGATAAACAACGCCGTCAGTGATCTACCATTTGTTGTCAGCACAAAAGGGCTCAAAAAGCGATTGTATTTCATAGCCGTATCTAAGTATTGTTCCATAGTAGTCATCTTGATGAAAATGGGTTTGCGTCGAAATAAATGTTTCAAAGGCAACGCTACCAATGGTTTGATCTTTCGCGGAAAAAGAATAGTATGATATGAATATTAAGATCCATACAAGTAAAAAGAAGATAGTTGTGAAGACCCTAATGTATGGTAATAAAAAATTTGTAGGTGAACGAAAAATTGCAGTCAGTCGTCTATAGAAGAGTTTCAAACGATGTGAAATGTTTTTCTTTCTCTATTTACTATTTGAAGTCTTACAAAATTGCACATTAATGAAGAAAAAAATACAATCAGTTAACTTCCATCACGGGTCATCGACTTGCATATAAGATCCAGGTTATGCTCCACTTTGGTTGGAGGCTATTCACAAGCTGGTTAAGTTAGCTTGTGGGGGAAGCCTCGTTGTATTTCAGTTAGGTTTTTTAGGGTTTCTTTTTTGGTTAGTTAAATTAAACTCTATGTTATATTTTCTTTCTAAAAGAAGAGTATGCAATAGGTGGAAATATAGATGAAGGGTGTCTCACTGGCACACATCTTCTATCTAAAAGGTTCCCCTTGGTTCCAAAATATAATGCATTGTTTCATTGTTCAAATTCATACGTTGACCAATACTTAGTTCAATAGTATTTATTTGAAATTACAGGAAATAGACATCATTAGATTCGTCTTCAAAAACACTTCATATAATTATGATATGTAACCATTGTCTAAATATTGTATGAGGGATTTACGGTCAAAAGTCAATTACAAGTAGTCAAATTAAGCCTTATAATTTTGAATGGGGAAATTAAGTAGTAAAGAACTAAAGATATTGTAGCACAATAACACAACTTGATGGTCTACGGATTCAAAATTTAAATTCCCGTTCTCGCCCGTTCGGAAAAGTATGACCGGAAAAAAAAATCATCAATTGGTATTGGATAACAATCCTTTTGTTTTTGAATTCCTTGTAAAACACATTAACAAGAATGGATAATCAGAATGCATGCAGATTTCATTAGCAAACACAAATTTGCCAACAAAAATAGCAGGCATGAAACGTGATTTGATGATTTTTCCTAAAAAAATCTAATAATCCATGCGTAATTTTGGAAATATAGTATAACTAATTCAGTGTAAATTTTTGTTAAAGCTTTTACTTTTCTCTTAAGAATCTAAGTTATGCACACCATATGATGTTTTCTTGCTTTATAATATTTTCCATGGCATGCTCAGTTTTTTTCAAATCAAGAAAGATTTCCCACCATGGTTCATTCATCTCCCCACCACTCTCCTCCCCTTTATCATGGCAATTAGTTCAAAGCTTTACTTGGTAACCAATACTATGAATGAACATTGTATGTTCCATCCTTGCTATATATGGAGGCATGTATCATGGCATCGACTACACATCTCTAGGACCTCAAATTCAACATTTGGGGGGACTCTTCCGGCGATGCACCTACACGCAGCTTCCACGGCTCTACGAGCTCCGGGGAGATACGTTCTGCACATCGGCGAGCATTGGTCAATCTTTCTTGAGGATGACCATCTGCTAGTGGTACCCGACCTCCTGTCGTAGCGGTAGGTTGTGTCCAACGTCAGGCGCTCGAGCGAGGGCGCACTCTCAAGGATGTAGATTAGGAGTTGGACCAGGCTCTTGGATGGACAGAACCCCGTGATTGTCACCTGCCTGAGGCAGTTATGCCGGCCCTCTAGCCTCTGCCTCAGATACTCATGGTCATCTCCAAAACCGAAGTCGGATCTAAGGGCACCCTGCTCTACCTGCATATACATTACACATGCATGTAGGATCAAAATTAATGTTGTTGTTCCGATAAACAAGTTTAACATAGTAATTGGCACAAATAGCTCCAGGAGACGTGGATAGTGACTTACGCGCAGGATGAAGGAATCCAAGGTAGGAGAAGCATCAAGAAATGAAACCAAAGAGAAGACATCATAGCTCTTGGGGAAGTCCGTTATATTTCTAAAAGGTGGGAAGGCCATTGTTGGTCCGAGGAGTTCAATATCCAAGTGCTTGAGGCAGAGGAGCTTGGAGGCCAGGGTTGGAACTTTGGCATTCTAAGGAACGATAAATCCAAGGATTAATCATATGTTTCTTCCAGCATAGAGGTGTGGCATGCATATCTCTATCCATTATATACTTAAACAGTCCATCTATGATCTTGAAGGTGTTAAAATCAACAAATACCTCAGTGCGAGAGCGCAGGGTAAGGCTCTCGACAGTTCCTAGGATGGATGGTAGCTTGGCGCGAGCATCAGAGAGAAGAATGCATGACAAATTTACATTCTTAAGCTGAAAAGAATTTCTAATGGAGATTTCTATCAGGGTCCCAACACAATAAAAGGAGCAGAGATTTGGAGCATCGATCTCTACCATCTTCAAACTCTTGCATTCTGTAATACTAAGGAAATTGAGTTGTTGCATTGTACAAGGTATTTGCAGGCAAGTTATCCCGCTACAAAAGAAGAGGACCAGCTGCTCAAGGGAAGAAGATTTTGAGAGCAATAGGCCTAATCCTTCCTCGCTAATGTCCACAAGAGTCAACTGTAAACATTTCAATCTTCTCAAGAGGCCAAGTGTGGACGTGGGATGAAAAGAGCAACCCCAAAGGCCAAGAGACTGAATCGAACTTGCAGCTGCCTCGTCAGACAAAACGGAACAAGGGAAGTTGTATTTTTCCTTCATGAGTAAAGGCATTGCCAAGTCAAGTTCTTTGATCCCAGCCTTAACGGTGACTTGGAGCCACCCATCGAGGCATGCGGCTTTGATATTGTTGCAAGGGGCAAGATGAAGTTTAAGTGTCTTCACCTTCACCCTATTCCCATAATGATTTCTAAGAATTTTGTCAACCTTGTCAATGATGTAGGTCTCTCTCTCCTCAAACTTCTTGTGAGTCAACCCAAGTGTTTCGCAGTTGAGTGTGAGGTTGGAATAGCATCTCCAGGAATGTAGAAGCCCACGAGACGCGCAGGCAGCACGCGCGGCTTCTTGCACCGGCAAGAGCGAATGTATACGGTGTACGATGTCCTGCAGAACCAGGGTTGACAAGTTTCAACAGTTAGATTGTAGGTAGTAGTTGGCTGATTAGCCAGCAATGGATGAAGACAGTGTATAAACAAAGACAAGAATATGCAAGTGTTTTTTTTTTTGGCAAATTTACAGTGCGCGTGATACATGAAGCACTGAATTTCTTATGGAAACATAGCGGTTTGAGCAGTTTGTCGCTGGATGGCATTCATGTACAATTGTTTGGTAAAGTTACAAAATAGCGTGGCACTACTTATTTGCTACTCCCTCCGTTTCTAAATATAAGTCTTCGAAAACAAGATTATACCTGTGGGAGTTCCTCGAAAACAAGATTTTGACTCATATTTCGGCGAGCGCCTCGGAAAATATGGCCGGTTGCACCGTCTGCCTCAGCCGGCCGATGAAGCCTCTGGTCCACTATCTCCAATGCAGCGGATACGGTAAGTATTGTCCCACCTTTGCTGATGCAGCTGTGAGATTCTGCGAGAGGGAGCTGTGAATTCTCAACAACCAGAACGGTTTTCGCCTATGAACAGGAGAAGCGCGACGTGTTGGGATATACATACATGATGCTGCGGCAGGAGTAGGGGTCGCCGTGCGTGGACGGCCACCGAGAGGGCGTCGGTTGGAGGCGCCGGCGAGGGGACATCCGGATTGACCTCGCCTGAGCACGCGCTTTGAAGGTTTCGGCCGTGCCTATATTTTCGCCGGAAACAGCGGCCTTCGTTTCCCTTTTTAGCTAGCCCCATTCTGGGGGCAAATCTCTGAGCTATTACGGCTCACATCGAGGAATCCCTGTTTATCACGTTTCCAGTGAGGTCGTTGTAGTATAGTGGTAAGTATTCCCGCCTGTCACGCGGTTCGATCCCCGGCAACGGCGCTTCACTTTTTTTTTCGTTTTTGTTCTTGTTTTTGCACAACTGCAGGAGTTGGCGATGGGTGCAGCAAGCCAACCAATACAAAGTTCGTCCAAAGTTAACATCGTTAGCCTTACTTTGATGGAAAATGGCGGCACCGATACACGCAATGACGAGCGGCCCACGACCTATTGCTTTTGTTACTTCATTTTTTTCTCTGTAAAATTCCGCTGTATCTATACTGCGTCGTCAAGACCTCGAGCCGGAGCTCTACAAGATGGCTGCTACAAAGAACCTCTTTGTCAGAGGTGGATGATAGAATTTAACAGCGAGGCACAGTTTGGCTCTTTCATCAGGATTAGGGAGATCGTTCTTCACTCACCTGGTCGATGGAGTACAGCAATCAGGCCTTGGTAATTAGCATCCGAAATCCTACCAAAATCAGCTCTATCTGTATCCTGTCATGACCACTTGCAGCAGGAGAAATATAGGAGGAAGAGGAGGATGACGAACCGCAGTTCCTTCAAAATATTCAGTTGCACACCACCCTCTTATTATGACAAAATTATGTTGCAGTGCTACTCATTTAGGTACTGGCACTTACAATTTGTCAATAGGTCATGCAAATGCAGCCACTTGGCACAATAATTTTGTTCACACTCATGTTCCCTGCCCAAGCATAAGCATCATGCTATTCAGTTATGACATGTATCATTTGTGCTTTCTGTAACTGAATTCATGTTCCGGAACTTAGATGCTCTGAATCTTTGTGATTTCGTGCTGTAATCAAATCCATGTTCCAATTCTTACAATTGTTCAGCATATTACCATTTTTTTTCAAGAATTTCAATATATTACCATGGTAATGCAACATCTTTGCACACTCGCATATGACTGGTTACTACTGTAGGACTCAATTATTTCATGTGTCCTCGACTTGATCCAACTTGTATTTTCAAACTGTTGACACAAGGAATCAGGGAAGAGTGAACAGCTAATGTAGCAATCCACATGGAATAGAAGATAAATCATACTCCTATAGCAATTAGTTTCAGAAATTTATGGTACACGTCAATACCAGCTTGATTTTGTGGTCACACGCACAGAAGTCTCAAAGTTTCAAAAGGTAAACTATATCAGCATGCTGAAATTGTGTGACAAGTTATCACTGAATATTTCTCTCTCAGGAAAGAATTGAATCACAGTAACATATGATCTCCTAGTTAAAAATTTGCACCACCTTTAAGAATTTTGATCACTTCACACCACATTATAAATTCACCATGTTTCATTTTAAGATCCATGCTTTCCCATTACATCCTTCTCGTATGCACCTCCAGTCCAAATTGAAATGTCGGAAAGATGCCGTGATAAATGCTCCCTGCCAGCGCTAAGCTAATGTAGTGTGAACTGTGAAGTGGTCTAATTTCTCAAAAAAGGTTGCAAACTGTCCGACTCTGTTTTTATTCATTTAGTTTTACAAATTTCATATAAAACATAGCCCGGAAGTCCAGAACCGCTGAAGAGCAGTTATAAAGTAAAAAATCAATTTGCATATTAAGAACCGGAAGATTACATTGCACAATTTTGAAAGCTAGGTAGTGGATAAGTAAAATCTGCAAGTTGCTATGTAGACAACAAAGATTCAAAGAAACAATGGCAAAACACAATAGGGTCAGGGTGCATGAATCATAATGGTTAGTGGTGAACTTGAATGGAACTTCATATTACAGGGACCCTCAGGACGGGTTTAGATGAATGGATGATGGAGCACCGCTGTCCCTGCCATTGTCGGAGCACCGCTGGGCAAAGCCTGCGTGACGGATGATGGCGGGGGGAGGGAGGCTTCCTCCGTCGTGGTTCTAGGGTGCGGGATGATGACGGAGGCGGGCCTTCCTCTGTCGTGGTTCTGGAGCATGATCGCGGTGGATCTCCGGGCGAGTGTCCCAGTCTGGCATGTACGAGGCCAGCATCGGCCACGCAACGATGTGGCTTCTTCTGCGGTCGACGGTCCACACCGACGGTGTGGTGGTTCCGGCCGTGTGCGGCTGTTTACCGGCGGCGGGGAAGTTCCCTTGGAGTGTGGCGGAAGACAGTGGAGATGGATCCGGTGGTCCTGTTGAATGTGAGTATGCTAGCAAAAACTTAATTCGGCCTCAGTCGGAACCGCCAACAGCGGCACCCCTAGGCGCCGTTACCTCGTTGGAGGTGTTGTGCGGGCGGTTCTCGTTCCTTCTATGCTCTGGGGGAAACCCTAGATTTAGGCTTTCTAGATCGGATGATGGCGATGTTCTTGCGTCGTCACCCAACTACTGCAGGAACGCCAAGCAGTGGCGGGCAAGGCTCGCAGGGGCGCTCGCCACTGACCTCCCGCCACTATTAAAATGGCATCAGTGGCAGGCATGCGCCCGTCATTAAGTGCCTCTGCAGTGGCCGGCAACACACCTGTGCCCGTCACTACTGATAGTTGTGGCAGTGGCGGGCAGATTGAAGCACCCGCCACTGAAAGCTTAGGCATGCAAATTAAAACTTTTGCAGATACGGCAACATTTGTGCTGCCATAGCTGTGTTTTGCATAAAGCCAACCTAAGAATTTCAATACGCTGCGACCTTGGAGATTAGAAGCAAATAGATCACATATGTAAGCTTTGGCATGCAAGTTCACTAGGTAATTAGTACTCTTCTAACAACTACTAACACTTAAAATTTGTTCCAATTGATAAATCAACATTAAAGTATCACAGGTATCTTAACTAACTCACTAAGTGTTCATCAGATTGAAGACATTTGACTTGGAACTTATTTCTAAATAAGGTATACAACAACCACCATGTGAAAGTTGTTGTTGTTGTTGTTGTTGTTGTTGTTGTTGTTGTTGTTGTTGTTGTTGTTGTTGTTTAACGTGATGACCACTGTTGTGTCAACCCTTAGTCGTGTCTTTTCCTTCAGGAATCCCCGACCACTACTAGGGAAAAGCCTACCAGCAGCGAGGGTTTTGGGCCTCTCAGTAGCGCGGGCACCGGCGCTACTAATAAGGCGCTACAGCTAACGTATAGCAGTAGCGCCGGTTGTCCCACGCTACTGCTATACATGAATAGCTGTAGCGCTCTTTGGGAAAGGGCGCTATTGATATTATCTGCAGCGCTGTTTGCTGGGACGCACTACTGACAATGCGGCGCTACTGCTAAATTTCCCCCCTCGCTACTACTAGTTTATTTTATTAGTTTTTTTCCTGCATATTTGTTTTGTATTTGTTTTGTATTTGAATAGGCTTTATACAATAATCTTTAGCATATCATACACATACAAATGTAATCATAGCATATACATACAATTAGTCTCATCAAATCATGTCATCATCATAATTATCATCCAACACAAAGTGGTCTCTCGTCATCATCTCGAAAATAGCGATACAAGTCTCGAATGATATGCAAATACATCGTCATCCATCTAAACAATGATATACGCGAGAAGAGCTATCACTTTGAGAACATGAGTTCGTATCCCTCTTTCGCATTAGCGTGAACCTCTAAACTAACTACTGCCTGTCGCTTGGAAACCGGAAGGGCCTGACACTCCGGCCACTTGTCGTATATATACTCCTGGCATAGCACTTCTTCGCCATCTATGATCTATGCACCTGCATCATCACATGAGTCGATGATATGCAACATATATAGTTGAGCAACAGAAAGAGACAGACTTGGCAAAAATAAAAACAACATATCATAAGCATAAATAACAAAGTTCATCGTACCCCAAAATGCCCTAACTAGAGTGATTTTCGCTAGTCGAGGAGGAGGACGGTTTAATTACATCACAAATAAAGTTTCACCGTGCATAACTCAAAGTTTTTTCATACAGAAAGTATGGACTAAACGGACACATTGTCATATATCGACAATCACTCCAACATGTCGTTCCATCCATCCAAGTCAGGGAGATAGTCCCCGAGCCTAGTGAAAGGCTTCAGGTCGAGACGCTGAGAGGCTATCCATGTTCGGACGTCTTCCCGCGACATTTGTCCTTCTCCGTAGAACATCCCTGTTTTTCTGACGACCGCCTTCATGATGATTTGGGCAAGTTCGCGCTGGATGTTATAGAACTCAGCTCGAAGTCGATGATCCTCGATATCTCCTATGTCCTTTGCCCATTGCAGAATATGGGCATCGCCGGAAGAAGGTGCCATGCGAAGGTTCTGGTGATCCCGTCTGTACTCCAGCATGTGGTGTAGGACATAGAATCCATCATTAAGAGAATCGTCCGGTTGCTGGATGCGGCAGAAGTTGGTCTTATGGCCGAAGGCGACCCTGCCGCCCCTCATCTTCTTATCCCTGACCTCTCCACCTAGTGATTGGTAGTGATACATAGCACTGTCGAGAACATCCTTGATGTGGGTGTAATCCTTTTTGTGAATGTTCTTCGACGTGTCCAAGTAAAGAGTGTGGGAGAATCGGGGGTAGAGGATGATGAGGACGGCGCGCCCGCCGCTGCGCAAAATAAGTCCTCAAATTAATTAGCCTCCACCGTGCAAATGAATGATTGAAATCGAAGGAAGGATAGCAGCGCGGATGACTTACACGGGATGATAAGGCACGAGAATCGCCCCCTTGTCCTTATTGGTGAGCATGAAACTGACGATGTAATCCGTCGCGTATTCACGGTGATTTGCGCAGACTCCCAAGAAGCCCTCGTGCATGTAGTACGGGTCAGCGACACAGATATGAGATATCTGCTCAACCCCGATGATGGAGTTCATGTGCAAGGCATAAAGGCGGACAAACGTAAAATCCAGCTTATTCACGTGAAACATGTCGAATATGTAATCGAATCGAAGGAAGAACTTATCCGCGGGGAAGCTGTCGACATACGACATTTGCCGCGGAATGTTAACCACGTAGAGTGGGTATCCTGGATCTTTCGAGGCGATGAGGTCTTTCTCTACCCGCAGCACATCGTCATGAAGTCTCTTTAGATTGCCGAATCTGGCCCGTAGCGCTGTTGCAGGTAGGATTGGTTGACCGGGGATATGCCATTTATCCGCACCGGGGATATCTATACGGTCCTGAAGCCGAGGCTGCTGAGGCGGCTGGATCATAGAAACAGCTTTTTTGCCTTTCCTCGCTCTCTTCCTAAACTTCTTTACTACCGGAAGGTCGTCCATAATATGTTGAGACGGCAATTCAGGCACCGACTCATGACGCTCAAACCCTGAGGAGGTGCCAGTATAGACATACTGTTCAGCAGCGCCATCGTCGTCCTCATTCTCATCCATGGCGACGTCATCAGCGACTAATGGAGCCTCCTCCTTACCCCGTCCGCCATCACCCAACCCGACACCCGACGATAATTGGGTAGGTGGGGTGTTGATGTTCATACCTTGCTGAGGCTGCGTGCTCGTGGGTGTGCTCCCGGCCGCCTCCAGACGAAGCAGACTCTTTGGCCACAACAGGACCCACCCAGCATTGCAACAATCACCAAGCCGCCATGGTGTCTCGTCGTCATCCCCCAGTAGTACTGGAGGAGGCAAATTCTCGTGGCCCGGTTTGACACTGGCCACGGAAACCTTGAAGACGTTCGGGGGGATCGGCTGGCTGTGGAACAATGGTTCCTTCGGCTCCATTATCGTAGCCTTCCCCACGTCCACCTTCTGGTCGCCGATGGTGTACAATATGGTGCACGGGGTTTCGTCGGCCTGCAAAGAAAAGTCAGTGACGTGAGACATCCGAAAGGCAATGAAAACGGGAGATTATACATTTATATTGAAGGGGGGCGGTGTGACAGATACCGTGAGGGCGTCGAGCTCAGCCAAAGACGAAGCACCGCCTAGCACGTCCAGTGCGGGAGCCGGTGCGGGAGCAGGTGCAGCTGCAGGTGCTGGTGCAACGCTAGTCGAGCTGCTCCCCGCCAAGAAGTCAGCAAGGGGAAAGTCGGCTGCATCTTTTTTTGGATTTTGCCTGGTCCAATTGAAAACGGCCGGAACCAAGGTAGTAGAAATATCTAAAGCCACCTGTTTTGCAGCAGCTACCGCTGTTGCGACTGTCTTAGTTGATTTCTTCTCAACCGCAATCTCAACCCTCTTGTCGATGTTTTCTTCATTTAACCTCCGTCTTTCCTTTCTCTCCTCCGTGGTCTCACGGTAGTACTTTTTCCACGTGGTGCCATCTCCGACACCGTGCACGCGTCCATACAACGGTTGAGTATCCACCGGTTGTTGTTTCAATATGTTCAACGCCCGGTTGAATGGAGTGTCCCACTTGGGCCTCGCCAATGCCTCAGACGGCGAGTCGCTTTCGGCCGCAATCCTGTGCTGCTCTCTCTGCAAAAGGCACAATGATCGTTTACAAATATGACTAACGTGTGCAGTTGAATTGATCAGAAACTAAAATTACCAGCAGTCTCATGAACTCCGTAATGACCGTGTTGTCTCGTAAACCTTTTTCACTGGGTCCCAACGGTGCCGGGCCCTGAGGACGTCACGCTCCTGCGGGACGGTGATCTCCGCCAAGGGGTCTGGGATGCCCAGACTCGCGGCTTCTGCGTCCTCCTTGGCCCATTTGGACCTCTTTCCGCCGTAACCACGGCTTCCGAGGTGGTGGCTCCCAATATTCCTCTCTTGAAGCCCCTTCATGTACTTAGACTTTTTTTGGCATCTTCGGCCTCGCAAGCCTCCTTGAATATTTGAAACTGCTCTTCCGTGATTGTCGGATTATCCTTTACAATCTCGGAGTAGGGTTCCTTCCTGTCGATGATCCTTGCTTTCACTCGATTTTTCCAGGCGGCCAACGCGTCGCTAAACTTGGTCATGGCGTGTTTGTTTATCTTCTTCATTGCCGGATCCTCATCTGGATCTTTATAATCCTTCTCATTCCGGCCCGGGAACAAGAATATCTGGTGAAACTTCTTTGGGAGGGAGCTCCTCATATTTTCTATCTTCTGTAGTTTCTCATCATTGATGGTGGCGGTTGTCCGTATGATGCAGCCTATTTGATTGCCGTAGCATCGACGCGCTTCCTCGGGTGCCGTTGGCTCAAAATTGCCGTCGTCCACCTCCGTGACCACCACTCTAGTAGTCCTGAGTTTGTTAGGAACCCGTTGCCTCTTTGCTTTCGGTTCTACACCGGCTCCGCTCCCCGAAGCAGCGCCGGTCTCAGTCTCAGCGCCAGTCTCGATGCCGGTCTGAGTCTGAGCGACGGTCTCAGTCTCAGCACCGGTCTGCGTGTCGGTCTCAGTCCCCGATGCCACCGGTGGGCCCAGCAATAACATCGGTTGATCATCGGTAAGGCTAAAAAATTCGTCTGCCGCCCGGTAGGCGTCGTCGCAATCACCAGAACCCTGTCCTTCATCGTTGCTAGCCATGTTTCCTATGATTAAATCTAGTCAATTAATTCTAGACCTAATAAAATGAATAATGATATAAAAAGGCCTATTGTTTTGCAGGAATGTTGACTCCTTCCTGGTGCGGCAAATCACGGGCACTCGATATGTCCTAGTTTGTAGCACAAGTCATGCCGAAATTCACGGAAAATTTCGGCATGAGCTTTGCTAAAAAGTGGACAAATCGAGAACCTGAAATTTGCCGGAAAAGAAATGAATCAACATTCCGGCAAAACATAGGCCACCAAGCATCATTCCTTGCAAACAGTGTCCAAATATACACGAGCAACCACATGTGCAAACAGTGTAGAAGAAAATTCATTTAACTACTAATAGAACAAAATTCAGTTAACTTTAGTGCTCTATAATGATGAAAGGAAAAAAAATTAGTTAACTACTAATTTCATTCATTTAGGTTATTCATTTAACATCAGCTAATTAACCTACTGTACCAATACTACTAGCAGCACTACTAACCTAATTAACCTAGCAAAACTCTAGTGCCCTAATTGAAAAACATCTAATTAACATCTAATTTTTTCTCTAAAATACAGAGAGAGATGAATGAGGGGGAGGGGTGGGGAACTTACAGAGAGGGGAGAGACGGTGGCGGGGAGGTGCTCGGTGACGGAGGCAGGGGCGGAGAGAGCGGGCTCGGGCTCGGGCACGGTGGTGAGGTGGAGGGCGCCGACGGTGACGTGGAGGGCGGCCTTGGGCGGCGGCTGTGAGGCTGAGAGCGGCCTCGGGCGGCGGCGGTGAGGCTGAGGGCGGCCTCGGGCGGCGGCGGCGAGGCTGAGGGCGGCCTCGGGCGGCGGCGGCGAGGCTGAGGGCGGCCTCGGGCGGCGGCGGTGAGGCTGAGGGCGGCCTCGGACGGCGGCGGTGAGGCTGAGGGCGGCCTCGGGCGGCGGCGGTGAGGCTGAGGGCGGCCTCGGGCGGCGGCGGTGAGGAGAAGGCGGCGAGGGCGAGGGATGATTTGGGGAAGAATTGGTGGCCGGGGGGCGGGGTGGGGGGAAACCGCTGTTTAAGTGAAACGTAACGGTAGCGCGTTTCCGAAAACGCGCTATAGCTAAGTTAGCTATAGCGCGTTTACTGAAACCCGCTACTGCTATTCCTTTCTCCTTTTTTCCCTTTTTTCTTTTATTTTTCTTTACATTTTATTTTTTCTCTTTCTCTTTTTTCTATTTTTTCATTTTCATTTACTTTTCTACTTGTTTTTCACTTTATTTTATTTCCGTTAGCAGTAGCGCTTTACACGTAAACGCGCTGCAGCTAAGGAGATTAGCAGTAGCGCTTGGCCATTATACGCGCTACTGCTAGGTTGGGCTAGCCATGTGCGCCCAGTTCAAACGTAGCAGCAGCGCTTTCGCTAGTACGCGCTACTGCTAAAGTCATAGCAGTAGCGCGGTTTATTTACGCGCGCTGCTACTAAGTAGCAGCAGCGCTTGATTTTGTACAGCGCTACTGGTAAAATTCTGTGTATAGGCTTTTCCCTAATAGTGGACAGCTGATCTCATAGAACGATATGCGGCCGTCTATATCAACCCTTAGTCGTCTCTTTTCCATGTCGGCATCGTGCAAGTGTTGGAATTCGACATGATCATCTTCTACATCAGGGTCGTCATAGCAGCGCAACCACTGTTTCGGCCTCCAAAGTAGACTAGCCGACTCAAGAACCACCATGGGACCAAGACAAAAGAAATGGGAGAGGTTGCAGTTTGTACTGATGCAAAGGTCGTGACTGGAGGACCAGGGTCAGAGACGACCACACTTGACTAGGGCGCCGGTGAGTTGGCGACCAGGGAGTTGTTCTGAGGGCGACGAATAGGGGTAACCAATCGCGTGGTATGACGGCAGCGGCAACGGCGAACATGAACTGTTGTTACGTTAATAATAGGAAATGAGTAAATGACTATACTAACCTCAGGAAAACAACGGTGGGAAATTAGTGTACTGCTCCCTCAACTCTATGGCAGTATAAGGTTCCATAAAACAGCTGAACTAATTAGGTTTCAAGCATCATGCTACTACAGTATCCGGCACCTTGCCTCCATATCCAATCTCTTGTCCCCTCCTCTATGTCATTGCTCTGGTACTGCAGGATAGATGGGAGAGGGTCGCCGTCCATCGTTTGGTGCAAAGAATTATCTTTTTATTAGGTTCGACTGTCTTGGTGAATTTTTTTGACCATGCAGTATTACCTCGAATAAAATTTGCACGGATCCAATCCCATTGAAAGCGCTTGGTACGGTCCTACCAAGGAGCTTGAGAGTGTTTTTGCAGAGAGAGAGTAAAAGAGAGGTCATTGACGAAATATCTTGAGAAGAGGGAAGAATATGCATCAATTTTTCATTTTGCACCAAAAGATTGCACACAATTCAAAATTAAGGCAGTTTTTTAATATAAATAAACAATTACAAATTTAATTTAAGCTAGTATTCAAACTTTGCAATACACTGCCAAATGTATAAATCAGAAATTACCTTTTACAAATATACAAAAACGATGTTAGTGAAGACAAAGTAAAATTTGAGCCAAACCAAAACCAAGTAGTGAAATTCATACATCCAGTGTTGTAAGAATTTCCATACATTATTTTGTAGTAAAAGATTGAACAAAATTTAAAAAATGCTTTAATTCAATTTAACCACCTACCCGAAAACTTATTATATATTCTCCGCTGATAATACATAAACCATTATCGTAGATGGCTCAAAAGGCAGTAGAAAATGTTTCCTTTCATCTACAAAGTAGAGTCTTTGGTGGATAACTCATACAACTTCCTAAAGATCTAAGGAAAGGCATCACAATTCTGGACAACGGGATAGGGTGGGGGATATTGGATATCTTAGATGAAGACATAAAATGCGGCTCTGGTTTTGACCGAGTCATCTGTGATATTGTTCCAAGGGTACACTTCATGTAACTAAATAATCTTCCACAACACCACTAGAGCAAAATGTAATAGCGTCAAACCAAAATATATATCATGGTCAAGACTATACTCTCTCGATCCGACAAAATTCACATGTTGTTCTGGCTTCCACATCACCTTCACGATGCTCACTTCAAGGATGCATCCACCCAAAACCTGATACATGAGAAAGAAGGCATCCATTGATTGCTACACATCCATAAACCAACCAAAGATGGTCATGCATAATTTGATTATTGAAAACACCCTTAATCTTCTATATCTAAATAGCTAGCCCACTAACATATTTATGTGAACATGCCCCCATGCCAGCTCATCATATAAACATGCATGCACAAGACCTACCCTCATCACGCAAACATGCATGGGGCAAGGCCCATCACCTCATCAAGATACACATGCATGCAAGAAGACCCACATGGTCAT
Organism: Triticum urartu; assembly: GCF_003073215.2. NCBI lineage: Eukaryota > Viridiplantae > Streptophyta > Magnoliopsida > Poales > Poaceae > Triticum > Triticum urartu. The sequence goes on from NC_053022.1 coordinate 542,629,987, forward strand.
GCAAACATGCATGGGAAAAGGCCCACCTCGTCAATAATTAAATACAGTAAATCATATTTTTTTACTTTTAGTTCTCATATTATTCAGAATAATCAAATATCATGAAAGTATACTACAACTGAGTCCCACAGCAACACGGAAGGTATCATCTAGTTAAGCCATAATATGTATGCACTCACCAGTCCATCAAGTGTAGCAAGAGCATTAGCATGTTCCTCGACCATCTCCATGGTCACATACCCGAATCCCTTCGAGATATTGGTCTTCTTCTTACATCTCACCTTAGCTTGGGACACCTTACCGTGCTGGCCGAAGAACCGACGCAGTTGAGAGTTATTCACCCTGCGAGGTAGGTTATTTACAATCACCGTGAAATAAGACTTGTATTGTTTTTGCTGAGGTCTCTCCATGTGAATAGTGCTTTTTGGAGTTATAGTCATCTGTTGGTTTTTCCTCTTCCACCATTTTGAACTCTCACACCTTTCACTGATTTCCTTATCCAGCAAAATCAAATTTATAGCGGAACAGACGGTTAGTACATTTATCTAACCAATACTACAGTGATGCAATACAAAGTTTAACCATTGGCTAATCCTATGACAATTGTTAAATTAAAACAAATAAAATATGACACTACTAACTGCTACATTGAATGAATAATGCTCATGATGCACGCGTGTTGTCAGTATAAATGTGGTTTTTACAAAGTATAGCGCTGGTCACTGAACTAGCAAAAAAGGGTTTGTCTATTTCCAAGAAAATAACTCTCCCTCACTTCTAAGTTGATGCCAAGGTCTAAGGTTGTTGGTCGAATCACAGATGGAAGAGAAGATTTGATCGCACAACTGTGAAATGACAATACCTAAGTAGAATGTGAAATAGTCATGTTCGGTACGAGATATAACTTTTGTGGAGTTAGGTCTAAATGTAATTGCAATTCACAAAAAAAGAGGTCCAAATATAATCACATATACCTGGTTTGGAGCAACGACGGGCTGGGGGAAGATCCACATGCACATATCTTTTTATTAGGTTCTGATGCCTTGGTGAAATTTCTTTGACCAGCAGCATTACCTTGAACAAAATTCGCACGGGTCCAATCCCATCGAAAGCGCTTGGTACGGTCCTAGCAAGGAGCTCGAGGGTGTTTGTGCAGAAAGTGAGAGAGAGGTCATGGACAAAATATCTTGAGAAGAGGGAAGAATGTGCATCAATGTTTTCATTTTGCAACAAAATATTGCACACAATTCAAAATTAAGCCAGTTTTGTAATATATAAATCTAATTTAAGCAAGCATTCAAACTTTGCAATACACTGCCAAATGTAAAAATCAGGAATTACCTTTTACAAATACACAAAGGATGTTCCTGAACACAAAGTAAAAGTTGAGCCAAACCAAAAGCAGTAGTGCAATTCATCCACCCATTGTTGTAAGAATTTCCATACATTATTTTATAGTAAAAGACTGAACAAATTAAAAAAAATGCTTCCATTCAACCACCTACCCGAAAACTTATTACATATTCTTCGCTAATAATACATAAACCATCATCGTAGATGGCTCAAAAAGCAATGGAAAATGTTTCCTTTCATCTACAAAGCAGAGTCTTTGGTGAGATAACTCTTACAACTTCCTAAAGATCTAAGGAAAGGCATCGCAATTCTGGACGACAAGATGGGGTGGGGGATATGGGATATCTTAGATGAAGGCATAAAATGCGGCTCTAGTTTTGACCGAGTCATCTGTGATACTGTTCCAGGAGTACAATTCACATAATTAAATAATCTTCCACAACACTACAAAAGCAAAAAGTAATAGCCCCAAGCCAGTATATATATAATGGTCAAGACTATACTCTCCCGATCCAACAAAATTCACATGTTGTTCTGGCTTCCACATCACCTTCACGATGCTCACTTCAAGGATGCATCCACCCAAAACCTGAAACAAGAGAAAGAAGGCATCCATTGATTGTTACACATCTACAAACCAACCAAAGATGATCAATTTGATAATTGAAAACACCCCTAATCTTCTATATCTAAATAGCTAGCCCACTAACATATTTCTTTGAACATGCACACATGGCACCTCATCATGTAAATATTCATGCACATGACCTACCCTCATCATGCAAACATGCATGGGAAAAGGCCCATCACATCATCATCAAGTTACGCATGGATGCAAAAGACCTAGATCGTCCCTCATGCAAACATGCATGTGAAAAAGGCCCACCTCATCAATAACTAAATATAGTAAATCATATATGTTTTTAGTTTTAGTTCTCATATTATTCATACAAATATTCATATTCAAAATAATCAAATATCATGAAAGTATACTGCAACTGAGTCTCAAAGTAATATGTGGGGTATCATCTAGTTAAGCCATAATATGTATGCACTTACCAGTCCGTCAATTGTAGCAAGAGCATCAGCATGTTCCTCGACCATTTCCATGGTCACATGCCCGAATCCCTTTGAGATATTGGTCTTCTTCTTACATCTCACCTTAGCTTGGGACACCTTACCGTGCTGGCCGTAGAACCGGCGCAGCTGGGAGTTATTCACCCTGCGAGGCAGGTTGTTTACGATCACCGTGAAATAAGACTTGTATTGTTGTTGCCGAGGCTTCTCCATGTGAATAGTGCTTTTTGGAGTTGTAGTCCTCTGTTGGTTTTTCCTCTTCCACCATTTTGAACTCTCACACCTTTCACTGATTTCCTGATCCAGCAAAATCAAATTTATAGCGGAACATAGGGTTATTACATTTATCTCATTTATCTAACCAATATTATAATGATAAATATGATTGCGTATACCTGGTTTGGAGCAACAGCGGGCTGGGGGAAGAGCCACATGCACATATCATCGTCCCATCCATCAGGCAACTGCTCCACGAATTTGGTCTTGCCGTTGAGGAGATTGTACCTAAGCACATAACACGACCGACCCGGCATGCCGTTCTCTATGTTGTAGACAAAATATGCGCATCCGGCGGACACGGCATCACCGCCTAGCCGCGAGGCATCCACGGCAAAGCTGTTGGGCCACCCCAGGAATAGGACGCGGTTAGCTAGGCTCTTGCCATCCTTCCTCACCCATCGCATTTTCTCCGGCGCCTCCCCCTCTAGTGCGTGAACGGACACCGAGAGAGCGCCAAGCAGGCAAGAGACAAGGGCCTCACCGCGGCGCCGCCAATAATCCATGTAATCTTTGCGGACGTGAACCGACGCCCAGAGAAGCTCGCCATGGGACTCGAGAAGGTAGTTGTACATGTCTAAGTAGTCTATGCGCTCCCCTGGCATCCAGGGGCTCGGCAGCACCACATCTCGAACGCCTTGGTAATCGTCCGGTGTCACGGCGTGCCACAGGTCAGGCCCGCCGGTGACCAATATGTTTCCACGGTGATACGTGACGTAGAAGTTGGTAATGTCCGGGCATTCAAGCGTCCTCTCCACGACCGTCCACGTGGCTTCTCCGGGAGGCAGGAGGGCTGCCCAGAAGTTGGCAATAAGGTCGTCGTCGTCCTCGTCGGTTTCGTACAGGCCGTAGAGAAGTGCGGTGCCGTCACCGTAGACGATGCTGTGGAGGCCATGCCCAAGTGTATAATTACGGGTCCCCTTGCTGATGCATTCTTTGATTTCCTTCGGGAACGGGGGGAGATGCTTGACGACGGCTCCGGTGAGGATGTCACGGAGAGTATGGCACGGGCCATCGTCGACCAAATACCAGACGGCGGCGCCGTCGACGCTGGCCACCAAGTCCCGGTGGCTGGATGGCGGCGTGGCGCGGTAGGTTTTCCTGGAGAAAACGCATCTGAACTTGACGTCCTTGATGTTGGGCGCGAGGAGCCATGGCAGAAAGGAGGGCTGCTTCGCCGTCAGGGTCGCATCGGGCGCTGTGTCGCGCCATGCCTTGCAGACGGCGTGGAAGCGGACGTAGTCGGCGACGTCGCGCAGGCGGCCGGAGATGTCGCGGAGTAGGTCTGCCGGCAGGTTAGGCCACGGTGCCGGCGCCGTTGTGTGCACGGGAGACGGATGGTTTTGGCCACGGCAGACGCACGCATCAAGAGAGGCGCAAGTAGACGACGAGGACTCGATGGTTTGATCGCTACTGACGCCGCGACGGTGCCTGGAGCGTCGACGACCTCTCGCCATCGATCGATATATTGAGGATCACGTGCGCGTCCAAATCGTCGAGCTGTGCTTTTGTTTTCTCTTCCCACGCTATGGATACATCACGTGGCTATATATACTATTATTGCTAACACGAGTAAGCTAGTATTCTGCACGAATACGGTCAAGGACACGAATACGGACTCGTATTGCCGCCGCAGGAAACTGGCTACCTAGCGTGTTCGTCAGTTCACACGTAGAACATGTAGTGGTACTCTGCATGAACTTGTACGTACTGCCAGGAGCCGTTCCTTGTGTACCTAGATAGGGAATTTCTAGCATATCCCCTTATCTCAATTTCAAATTAGGTGTCGTATCTTTCAAAAATGTACTACCTCCGTCCCAAATTATAATTTAGGACCGAGGAACACACTCGACCCAACATGCATGGAAGCCTGTTTTCATCTTATTCTTCCCTTCACACTGTCAACAACACCTTGTCGCCACTAGATGATGTCGATGATCTAGTTAGGGCACCTTCAACACTTTCTCGGCCGTGAATTTATAAACTTTGAGCTCTCAAAACATATTGTTATCAGATGAACTTTGCCAATATAATTAGCAACAAAGTCGTTGTAATATAGTGGTAAGTATTCCCACCTGTCACACAGATTGCATCATGCATGGCAATATCAAAAGTTGTCAAAAATTGGCAATATCAAAAGTTGTCAAAAAGTTGACAACTTCTTATGAGGTTGATAAGTAAACACGTAGTCAACCAAGTAGCCAATATTTGGCATTTAACCAATTATGCTATATGTTTTCGCCGGATGGTTCGCTTTCCTTCGACCTCCAACACGGCAGTGAGTTTGGTAATTGTAATCTAAACTGTGCCAATTAAATTAGCATTGAAGGTCGTTGTAGTATAGTGGTAAGTATTCCCGCCTGTCACGCGGGTGACCCGGGTTCGATCCCCGGCAACGGCGATTCATTTTTTTCTTCTCATTTTTTTGCACTTTGTATATTTTTTCGTTCGCCTAAGTATTCAGGAATCCGTCAGAACTCACACAGATGCATAGCAAATACAGCTGACGAGAAAATACCGACCAGCATCTTCGCCCAAACCATGGTAATTAGCGCCCAAAAAGCCTATCAAATCTCTACATGTTACTCCGAATTAATCATCGTTCTTACATCTAGATACATCCATTTCTGCGACGAGTAATTTAGAGTGGAGGGAGTACCTGACTAAACATAAGCATCATGTTATTCAGTTATAACATGTCAAGACCATTTGTGCTTTCTTGTTGTGATCATGTACCAATGCCTAGGTGAACTTGCTGTAACTGAATTATTTGTGCCTTTTCCATGTTCCAGTGCTTTACAGTTTTTCGATATATCATGATGATGCTGGCTCCTACTTAAACTGCAACTCAAGTACTTGTACTTCATGTTCTGACGGTTGATCCAACTTATCTTTTGGTGTTGGTCTTCTCATCTAGCCTTATATATTACCTCAAGCAGCATAATGTTCTTGCTGTCAGTTATAAGATACCAAGATGATGTTCTTACTGTCCTGCATCTTGGGAGGAAGGACCAGGGCATAGTCAGTTTGGAGACATTCATCTGCTCAATTTACACCACCAACATTCATTTAAAACTGTTGACAGAGGGGTGAGTAATCCGCATGGAAGAGATGATAAATCATACTCCTATAGTAACTAGTGTTAGAAATTTCTGGTACGCGTTGATATCAGCTTGGATTTTGTGGCCAGGCTCACAGAATTCTGAAAGTTTCAAGAGGCAAACTGGATCAGCGTGCTGAAATTGTGGGGGAAGTCATCATTGGAAATTTTCAGGGAAGGACTAGATCACACTAACGAATGACCTCCCAATATCAGCAAGTATTATAGGCCCAAAACGTAGTGTACAGCGGTAAAATTTCTACAAATAATTGCAAATTTGTTAACTGTCACAAATAGGTGGTCTAAACTGGAATTAACCACTATTCTCATTTAGCTTTACAAGTTCCATATAAAAAATCGGCTGGAAAATAATTGCAAATTTGTTAATTGTCACAAATAGGTGGTCTAAGTTGGAGATAATCACTATTCTTGTTTAGCTTTACAGGTTCCATATAAAAAGATAGGCTGGAAGTCTAGAACCATTGAATATGAATTACATTATAAAAACTAATTTGCATATTCAAGAACTAGAAGATTGCAGTACACAATTCAGAATGCTAGGTAGTGGACAAGAAAAAACTCTGAGCTGCAATCTGGACAACAACAAGGGGAAGATTCTTGAGAAATGGATTCAGTTGGAGACAATCACGATAAGCAGTCTAACCACTAATATAAGATTGGCCAAGGACTGGTAAACCAAAGCAACAATAAAGAATGGAATAGGGTGCATGAATCAGGATGATTGCTGATGAACTTGTATGGTATTGCTTAACCATCTTAACTATGCCTCAACAGATCAAAAGAAATAAAAGAAAATGAATTGTGTCGACTAACACAAGGTGGAGTCCGTTGCTTAAGTATGTATTACTGCAGAAAAGGTAACCATTTGGACAGGTAAATGGGGGAGCAATGCGCCCAGTTTACAAATACATATGACCATGGTTGTGGGGAACATGCATATAGTTGCAGCAAATAAATACTCCCTTCGTTCCTAAATATAAGTCTTTTAAGAGATCCTAATATGGACTACATACGGAGCAAAATGGGTGAATTTACACTCTAAAATACGTCTATATACATTCGTATGTAGTCCATATAGAAATCACTAAAAAGACTTATATTTAGGAACAGAGGGAGTAGAAGGAAAAGGTGAAAAGGCAGATAGTCCCAAGCATAGATAACTTGTTCTCATATTCACACATTCAACCCACGAGAGACTAACAAGTGACCACAGCATAACTAGTACTCCCTCCGTTCCTAAATATTTGTCTTTCTAGGCATTTTAACAAGTGACTACATACGGAGCAAAATGAGTGAATCTACACTTTAAAATATGTCTACATACATCCGTATGTAGTAGTCATCAGAAATGTCTAGAAAGACAAATATTTAGAAACGGAGGGAGTACATGAAAGCAAATAGATCAAAGTGACTACTGACTAGGTATTACTAGAATAGTTAAAATAACATTGCTCAAAGCCACAATGGCATGGACCAGAACATCAAAATACAAAATACCATGCTGCATAGAAGATCTGACCCATATTTAGCATGTGAACTCTGTAATCATGGAGCTGCTTTGGGTAACCATTCCTTGTAAGTGGGAATGTAAGGATCGCACCGGAGAGTAAAGTAACTCTCAAAACTGAAGATAACATGAAATTTCCTCTTTTCCATATCGTATGACACAAGCTGTTCATCCCGTCCATTAATTTGGAAAATCAGATTGCCTTCTGAATCAACAGCGACAAAAGTACACACCTCATCATCGCCTACCGTCTCCGACATGTCAGCTGTATGCTTCAGTGTCCACTGCCCAGTAGCATAATCCTCAAGTACCCAGACCGTGAGCTGACACTCATCATCAGAATAATTCATATGCAAAGCATACAAGCGCTCCTGAGAGTGCCCGATGAAGCCAATATCGGACGTGTCCTCAACACTGAGCGGCATCCGAATCTTGTGCCATGTCTTCCCCTCTGTGTCCACTGTGATAACTGAAGAATCTCGGGTAGTCAAATGCAGGGTGCCGCCGAAGAAGGTGGAAGGTGAACCATTGTAATAATCCACAGTAACATTGCCCTCGCCCCAATCGCTCTGCCTAAACGTCCATGTTCCGGTCTCTGATGAGAAGATCTGCACTCCGGCGTCGTGATCATCCACATCCTGCAAGAGCACAAACACGGCGAAGCGGGAGGGAGCAGCCGGGTCGAAACCCAGACGGATGACGTTCCTCGGGCGCAGATCCTCGATGGCAGGCAACACGGTCCACTCCTCGGTAGCCGGATTGCACACAACATACTTTGCCACATCTTCGACAGCGTCGGCCTCGGCTTCGGAATCGGAGGCGATGTCGGGGTCGGCGTCGGGGTCGTAGAGGGCGTCGAGCATAGATGATTTCGTCCAGCACTGGCAGAGGAGGAGGCCGCCGCAGCAGTCCACGGCCCGGACGCCTCCGTCCCAGACGGCGCGGAGGAAGGGGAGGCCGGGGTCGACGAGGGGCCGGCCTCTCCCGGAGATGTTGAGGAAGCGTAGCTCGTCGCTCTCGTCGTCGCGGGTGTAGCAGAAGAAGCCGGACAGGGCCTGCGGCGACCTCTTGCGGAGCGCGGGGTCGGAGCAGAGGGCGCGCCACGGCCGCGACACGCACCTGAAGCGGCAGAGGGATCTGTAGGGCACCCGCGCCAGGACCTCGACGAGGAGGTCCTCGGGGAGGCTCGCTGCCGGGGCCTCCGGCTGCTCCTTCTTCCTGGACCTCTTTGCCATCCCGGACGGCGGCGGTGGCGGCGGCGGCGGCGGCGGACGGGGGACGGAGGCGATCTGGAACCTTGTGCGGAAGTTGGGGGCGTAGGTGGTTCGTAGCGGGCTTCCCCACCGCAATCCGCTTATTGTTTGTGCTCCACCCCCTGTGGGCTTCTGGGCCTTTAGGCTCTGGAGCCTGGGACGGGATTCATAACAATGAGGCCTTTGGGCTTAGGCTCTGTACGGTGGGACTCCTGTGCCCAACTTATGAAAAAAAAAAGGTATTTCTTCAAAACAACACCCCCGTCCTTGAGATATTTTTTCAAAAAAAACTTCCGATTTTTTATCAAATGAATTGCTAAAAAATTATTGAAACTAATTTTTTTTGAACTATCAATTTTTTGTTACAGTTTTCAAAACTAGATTAAACAATTTATTGCACCGAAGAATTAACACTTGACGAAGACCGCTCTTCGTGGCCCTCGGCAACGAAAAGTATCGAGATAACGTTTATTCCTCTAGCCAGCTGGTCCTCTCTCTTTGCGCGTGTTTCTTCCCCATTCTCGCTCGATCCAGGTCGTATTCGAGCCAAAGAGATTAGTTTGGAGAAAGTGCGTTTGGAGCGAACACTTTAGGATTCGTGTGCGGGATCTGACATGAATGAGGGCATTCACTCGAAATCCGTGAAAAAATGTCGGATTTTTAACAATTAGGTATTTTTAAAATCTTTTTTTACAAGGTGGTGCACTCATCGTGTACAAATTGTCATTAATAAAAATTTGTCAACTATCTACCAAGAACATCTCGGATGGGTAATAAATGGATCGGATAAGAGGTAATATGGCACCTTGGCCACTTTAAGATCGTATTGCATAAAACCCGTTCTGCTTCACAATCAGATCCAAGGTTCATCATAGTTTCTCTGCCCTCCCCATCCCCTGCCCTTGGCGGCTGGTCGGATTCCTCCAGCATTGAAGAGCCAGAGTTTGACATCCCCACGCAGCCCCATCCAGCTAGTCACATGGTCAATTATATAACTATTAATGTACTAAAACCCTTGATTATAAAAAAATATATGTTATTAGATTACGACTCTAGTCTATTTTTGGGGGTAATTTGTTTTTGAGATAGTTCTCCTTACACTCCGAAGTAGTACTACAAATGAGCTCAAAACGAATAGTGATATCGTTTTGCTTGCCCTGCCCTCTTCTCATCAGCAAAAGATAGTGTATTACTCCCTCCGTTCCCAAATATTTGTCTTTTTAGGTATTTCAAATGAACACAACATACGGATGCATGTAGACATATTTTAGAGTGTAGATTCACTCATTTTGCTCCGTATGTAGTCATTTATTGAAATCTGTAGAAAGACAAATATTTGGGAACGGAGTGAGTATTTCTTAAGTATTGACTATGCAGTTTATGAACTACTTTATCTGCACGAGCTACTTCTAAGTCGCGTGAATTTTAGAATGGTGCAAGTCAATACTTTGAGAGAAGGAAGGAGGCAGAGGTGGAGCTCCGAGGCCGAGTTGGAGACGTCATGGCTCTCCCGTCATCTCAGACGAAGACGAGTCAGAAGCTTAACAAGTGCGGGTGAGGGCTTCTAGTATTTGATTCCCTCTAGACACTGCCTGAGGATAGCCCATCTAGAGCCAGTGAGGCTTGTCGTTGTAGCTAAAGGAGGGGAAGGGAGATAAGCCACTACAAGAGGAGCGGCTGCCAATCAGAGGAAGCAGAGAAGAACAATGAACCACCGGTTTGGAAAATTGACTTAAACATAGAAAAATCCAACAGGTTGTAACTGTAAATTCTTAAATAAGGTCACACCACAAAGTTTTTGAACGAGGTCGCGACTGCAAGTTTTCAAGGGAGGCGCAACTACAAGTTCTCAAACGGGTACATGGCTGCAAGTTTTCAGGAGGAGGGGTCAACTCCAATTTTTTGAATTGGGTCACAAATGCAAGTTTTTAAATGGGGTTGCAACTATAAGCTTTAAGGAGGGTTGCAACTACAAAATTTTAAACAGGCTTGCAACTGCTAGCAACTTGGTTGTCCTTTTGTATTTATCTTTCTATTTTATTTCGTAGACACCAACATGCACGCACAATCATATTTTGGTTGGATTTCGAAGAAAAAAATCTATCGGGTGTACACTAGTCCCTTCTCATGCAATTGTATTGCACGGACAACCGCATGTACAACAACCAGTGTGCAATTGCACATGACACACCCCACGCACAACGGAACATGATAACAAAGTGTGCAACTGGAGTTCACTTTTTTATTTTTTATTTTGTTTCATAATTCTTTTCAACATGTGTTTGAAGACTTCAATTTTTTTTTATTTTCACTTGCAAAATGAATAAAATTGAAAAAAGCTTTAAAAACCTGAATGAAAAAAGCTACACCCCTTTTAAAGACACGAGCATGCAAACCGTTCATATTTTTGCAAAGCTATTCATGTGTTTATGGATCCAACCATCATTAGACTCGGCCAGTGGTGGTAGTATAAGAAAGTTTATACTATCAAGTGTGGACAAAAGTACTCTTTTGGTCCCAAGCTCAAATGAGCCAACAGTAAATTCTGAAAAAAGAAATCAAAACAATTTTTTTGTGACAGACATTGACAATGTATTTGAGTGCTTGTAAATTTTCAATGTGAAATGACATTTGTTGAAGTCGTGGCAACAAAAATCTTTACTCCAAAATGCTTTTGGAAATGACATTTTTGGACCATCATTTTTTTCCCATGGCTTCTACAAATTTTATTTCACGATGAAACTTTACAAGCATTGACAACAATTGTCAATGCTTGTCATAAAAGGAACATGTTTTTTAAAAAAATCCCATTTTTTAATGATATTACTATTCTCCCCAGCTTATATGAGCTCTGGTGCGGAACGTGTCCTTGTGGACCTACGAAGTTCCGTAGCAACTTGATCTGAAGTTTCATGATCATCATCATCAACTTCCTCTCTAGTCGGTGCAGACACCTCAGGAACATTTTCTTGAGCTACGCCACTTACCGGTTCAAGAGGTAATACTTCATCAAGTTCTACCTTCCTCCCACTTATTTCTTTCGAGAGAAACTCTTTCTCTAGAAAGGACCCATTCTTGGCAACAAAGATCTTGCCTTCGGATCTGAGGTAGAAGGTATACCCAACAGTTTCTTTAGGGTATCCTATGAAGACGCATTTTTCCGATTTGGGTTCGAGCTTTTCAGGTTGAAGTTTCTTGACATAAGCATCGCATCCCCAAACTTTTAGAAACGACAGCTTAGGTTTCTTCCCAAACCATAATTCATACGGTGTTGTCTCAACGGATTTCGACGGAGCCCTATTTAAAGTGAATGCAGCAGTCTCTAAAGCATATCCCCAAAATGATAGCGGTAAATCGGTAAGAGACATCATAGATCGCACCATATCTAATAGAGTGCGATTACGACGTTCGGACACACCATTACGCTGAGGTGTTCCAGGCGGCGTTAGTTGTGAAACTATTCCACATTTTCTTAAGTGTGTGCCAAATTCGTGACTCAAGTATTCTCCCCCACGATCTGATCGCAAGAACTTGATTTTCCTGTCACGTTGATTCTCAACCTCACTCTGAAATTCCTTGAACTTTTCAAAGGTCTCAGACTTGTGTTTTATTAAGTAGACATACCCATATCTACTCAAGTCATCAGTTAGGGTGAGAACATAACGATAGCCACCGCGAGCCTCAACACTCATTGGACCACACACATCAGTATGTATGATTTTCAATAAGTTGGTTGCTCGCTCCATTGTTCCTGAGAACGGAGTCTTGGTCATTTTACCCATGAGGCATGGTTCGCACGTGTCAAATGATTCGTAATCAAGAGACTCTAAAAGTCCATCTGCATGGAGCTTCTTCATGCGTTTGACACCTATGTGACCAAGGCGGCAGTGCCACAAGTATGTGGGACTATCATTATCAACCTTACATCTTTTGGTATTCACACTATGAATATGTGTAGCATTACGATCGAGATTCATTAAGAATAAGCCATTCACCATCGGAGCATGACCATAAAACATATCTCTCATATAAATAGAACAACCATTATTCTCAGATTTAAATGAGTAGCCATCTCGAATTAAATGAGATCCTGATACAATGTTCGTGCTCAAAGCTGGCACTAAATAACAATTATTGAGGTTTAAAACTAATCCAGTAGGTAAATGTAGAGGCAGCGTGCCGACGGCGATCACATCGACCTTGGAACCATTCCCGACGCGCATCGTCACCTCGTCCTTCGCTAGTCTCCGTTTATTCCGCAGCTCCTGCTTTGAGTTACAAATGTGAGCAACCGCACCGGTATCAAATACCCAGGAGCTACTACGAGTACTGGTAAGGTACACATCAATTACATGTATATCACATATACCTTTAGTGTTGCCGGCCTTCTTGTCCGCTAAGTATTTGGGGCAGTTCCGCTTCCAGTGACCACTTCCCTTGCAATAAAAACACTCAGTCTCGGGCTTGGGTCCATTCTTTGGCTTCTTCCCGGCAGCTTGCTTACCGGGCACGGCAACTCCCTTGCCGTCCTTCTTGAAGTTCTTTTTACCCTTGCCTTTCTTGAACTTAGTGGTTTTATTCACCATCAACACTTGATGTTCCTTTTTGATTTCCACCTCCGCTGATTTCAGTATTGAATATACCTCAGGAATGGTCTTGGGAGACGAGGACGCCGGTCCCGTGGAGCGACGTGCACCTCCCCAACAACTGGCACCTCTCCGCGGACCGGGTCCCCATCCCGCCGGTGTCGGCGAGCAGCCATGCGCGGCGCGATGAGATCGAGCGCCGCCGCCGCCTCCTGTTGGGGAACGTAGCAGAATTTTAAAATTTTCTACGCATCACCAAGATCAATCTATGGAGTCATCTAGCAACGAGGGAGAGAGGAGTGCATCTACATACCCTTGTAGATCACGCACGGAAGCGTTCAAGAGAACGGGGTTGATGGAGTCGTACTCGTCGTGATCCAAATCACCGATGACCAAGTGCCGAACGGACAGCACCTCCGCGTTCAACACACGTACGGCTGGGAAGACGTCTCCTTCTTCTTGATCCAGTAAGGGGGAAGGAGAGGTTGATGAAGATGCAGCAGCACGACGGCGTGGTGTTGGATGCAGCAGGATCCCGGCAGGGCTTCGCCAAGCGCAAGCGGGGAGGCGCCAAGAGCAAGGGTACGTCTGCCCTCCCTCCCCCTCTTTATATAGGGGCCTTGGGGGGGCGGCGGCCCTAGGAGATGCAATCTCCAAGGGGGCGGCGGCCAAAGGGTGGCTTCCCCCCAAGCCAAGTGGGGGGCGCCCCCACCCCTAGGGTTTCCCAACCCTAGGCGCAGGGGAGGCCCAAGGGGGGGCGCACCAGCCCACCAGGGGCTGGTTCCCCTCCCACTTCAGCCCATGGGGCCCTTCGGGATAGGTGGCCCCACCCGGTGGACCCCCGGGACCCTTCCGGTGGTCCCGGTACAATACCGACGACCCCCGAAACCTTCTTGATGGCCGAAACTGGACTTCCTATATATAAATCTTTACCTCCGGACCATTCCAGAACTCCTCGTGACATCCGGGATCTCATCCGGGAATCCGAACAACTTTCGGGTTAGTGCATACTAATATCTCTACAACCCTAGTGTAACACCCCGGTTATGACTTTCCAATTTGTACTCCAACTCTTGCCGTTTCCGGCGTTAAGTTATTTTATTTTCTTGGGTTCGGGTTTTTGTCCCCGTGTGTTGTTGTCGTTGTCATGCATCTCATATCATGTGCATTGCATTTGCATACGTGTTCATCTCATGCATTCGAGCATTTTCCCCGTTGTCCGTTTTGCATTCCGGCGCTTCGTTCTCTTCCGGTGGTCATTTCTAGCTTTCTTTCGTGTGTGGGGTTTAAACATTTCCGGATTGGACCGAGACTTGCCAAGCGGCCTTGGTTTACTACCGGTAGACCGCCTGTCAAGTTTCGTACCATTTGGACTTCGTTTGATACTCCAATGGTTAGCCGAGGGACCGAAAAGGCCTCGTGTGTGTTGCAGCCCAACACCCCTCCAATTTGGCCCAAAACCCACCAAAACCCTCTCCATCATCTAGAGCGTTCGATCACGATCGCGTGGTCGAAAACCGCATCTCATTTGGACTCTCCTAGCTCCTCCTATGCCTATTTAAAGACCCCCTCCGTTTTCTTCTTCCTCTTCTCCCCGTCCAACCCTAAAAAAAAGAGGTCTCCACCGTCGCCGGACAACGTCCGCGCCGAGCCGGACGTGTCTGGATCCGCCGCCGCCTACCGCCACCTTCCACGTGGCATCGCCTGTCCCCGCCGCAGCCGCGGCCCGGGAGCCCGAGGCCGGCCCCCGCGGCCCGCCTCTCCGCAGCGCCTCCTCCCCGCCTCCAGCGCCACCCGCGCCTGCCCGGCGCCGCCACTCCGCCCGGCGCCGTCCCTCCGTCGCGCCGCTTCCTGCGCCATCGCCGCCGGCCGCCTCGCCGCCTTCGCCGCCGCATCCGGCCGCGGACGCGCCACCATCCTCTTCCGCGCCGCCTCTGTGAGCTCCGGCCACCACCACGCCGGCCGCCGTCCTCTTCTTCTCCGGCGCCGGTGAACAGTGCTCCGGCGTGCCTCGGAATCCGTGCGTCGATCTGGATCCAGATCCGGTGAACAGTAAACCCTAGGTCGTTTTTTTCTTCTAAGTCCCTAAATTTTCAGATCCATGTGCTCCTGTTCATCAGGCTATATCTCCGCATCCGTAGCTCCATTTTTGGCATATAGCATATCAAATTGTTCGTCTCAGAGAGTACATCATTTCTTTCCATTGCATCATTTGCATTTGAGTTCATCTTGATGCCCGAAATGCTGTTAGAAGAGGGCTACTTGAGATAATTGTCAGATCTGCTACTCCATTTGCATATTTGCCATTTTTGCCATGATTATTGTGTGCATGATATGCCAATGAGCTCTACATATGTTTTGTTAAGGGTTTTGCCATCTTTCCAGAGGTGCAACCCATGTATTTTTGTGATGTGTGTGGTGACTAGCACAAGTTTGCGAAGTAAGGCACTTGGTAGTGCTGATTTCAGGGACTTAGCAATTCCACTAAGTCCTTGATCTGTTTATTTCATATGGCCATATGTTCATGTTGTTTCCTAGTGATCCGTGCCTCTTTTGAGGATGATCAGTAAGGATGTTTTGTTAATCTTGTAGTGCTCTATCCATCCATGTCTTTGTTTGCAATTATGGAGTACCCTAGCTTGAGTCAATCGAGCTCTACTTTTGCTACTTTGTGAATCTGGGAAGATTGTCAACTTGTTTGCAATTTTGCCGATGATGTTGTAGTTGATCCGTTATGCTATTGTTCTTGCCATGTATAGCTTGCATTTTGTGTATTCTTGATGGATGTATGCTTAGTTTGTCATGACTTGCTCCGTAGTGAGTGCATCGAGTTCGTAAACATGCCTACTTGATATCTGTTTTCAGCATGCTCCAGTTTTCACTAAGTCTGTGAACTGATTATGTTTTTGCCATGTTCACATGCTTGCAATTGTATTTTCTGATCCCTTTTGGCTCAAGGTCACTAAGGGACTTTTGTTAAGCTCTTTGAGTAGCTCCATGCCATGCTTTACTTTGCCATTTTCAGGTCCTGTAGCATGTAGTTTTGTTGCTCCGAAGAGGGCTACCTGATCTGAAATTCCAGACAAGTGTTAATTTCACTAAGTCTGAAATCTGTTTACCATATGCATTTTTGCCATGCTTGTTTGAACCTGTTAATGGATGAATTGGCCGTAGCTCATTGCTAGACTTTTGTTAAGAATCTTGAGTGCAACCCTGCCATGTATTTTGTTGTCATGTTTGGGTGCTGTAGCATGTTAATCTCATTGCATTTAGATGGCTACTTGCTGTAAATCGCAGACCGGTGTCATATTTGTTTTGCTTGCCATTTCCAAACCGTAACTCCGATTCCGGCGTTCTTTGTATCGTTTTCAAGCGATTTCATCTCATCTTTCCAGTGGCACACTTGGATTTCCATGTTGAGGCCAGGATCTTGCATTTCCTGTCACATCTTGCATATGCATCCCGCATCGCATCCCGCATAGCATATCATCATTGCATCATTTTGGTTGATCCTTGCACGTGGTTGATTGTTTCCTTGTTGCTTGCTTGTCTTTTTTGGGTAGAGCCGGGAGACGAGTTCACTAACGAGGAGCCCGTTGAGTTTGCTTTCGAGGATCCAGTCAACTCTGACAACTTTGCAGGCAAGATGATCATACCCTCGAAATCACTACTATCTTTGCTATGCTAGTTTGCTCGCTCTTTTGCTATGCCAATGCTACGATGCCTACCACTTGCTTTCAAGCCTCCCAAATTGCCATGTTCAGCCTCTAACCCACCATGTCCTAGCAAACCGTTGATTGGCTATGTTACCGCTTTGCTCAGCCCCTCTTATAGCGTTGCTAGTTGCAGGTGAAGATTGGAGGCCGTTCCTTGTTGGAACATTTATTTACTTGTTGGGATATCATTAAATTATCTTGTTATCTTAATGCATCTATATACTTGGTAAAGGGTGGAAGGCTCGGCCTCTCGTCTAGTGTTTTGTTCCACTCTTGCCGCCCTAGTTTCCGTCATATCGGTATTATGTTCCCGGATTTTGCGTTCCTTACGCGGTTGGGTTATAATGGGAACCCCTTGATAGTTCGCCTTGATTAAAGCTTTTCCAGCAATGCCCAACCTTGGTTTTACCATTTGCCACCTAGCCTCTTTTTCCCTTGGGTTTCCGGAGCCCGAGGGTCATCTTATTTTAAACCCCCCCGGGCCAGTGCTCCTCTGAGTGTTGGTCCACCCTAGAGCCCCTTGCAGCACCACCTCGGGGAAACTCGAGGGCTGGTTTTAGTCGTACGGATTGCTTATCCGATTGTGCCCTGAGAACGAGATATGTGCAGCTCCTATCAGGATTTGTCGGCACATTCGGGCGGTGTTGCTGGTCTTGTTTTAACCTGTCAAAGTGTCTTGAAGAACCGAGATACCGAGTCTGATCGGAACGTCTTGGGAGGAGGTCTATTCCTTCGTTGACCGTGAGAGCTTGTCATGGGCTAAGTTGGGACTCCCCTGCAGGGATTTGAACTTTCGAAAGCCGTGCCCGCGGTTATGGGCAGATGGGAATTTGTTAATGTCCGGTTGTAAGATAACTTGAACCTTAACTTAACTAAAATGAATCAACTGATTGTGTTACCGTGATGGCCTCTTCTCGGCGGAGTCCGGGAAGTGGACACGGTGTTGGAGTAATGCTTGCGCAGGTTGTTCTCTAGTTTCTCGCTCGCTCTTGCCTCCTCTTCTCGCTCTCTTTTGCGAATAGGATAGCCACCATATATGCTAGTCGCTTGCTGCAGCTCCACTTATTTTTACCTTGCCTTACCTATAAGCTTAAATAGTCTTGATCGCGAGGGTGCGAGATTGCTGAGTCCCTGTGGCTCACAGATTACTATTACACCAGATGCAGGGCCTGATGATTCCGCTCCAGGTGACGCGCTCGAGCTCAAGTGGGAGTTCGACGAGGACTCTCAGTGTTACTATGTTTCCTTTCCTGATGTTCAGTAGTGGTGCCCAGTTGGGGGTAATCGGGACCGTGTCGCATGTTGGGTTATCTTTTATTTTGGCGCCGTAGTCGGGCCATGAGTGTTTGGATGATGTAATGTTATTTATGTACCTTGATTGATGTGGAGAGTGTAAGCCAACTATGTTGTCTCCCCTTTATTATTATATTACATGGGATGTGTAAAGATTACCTTACTTGCGACATATGCCTTCAATGCGATTATGTCTATAAGTCGGTATCCCAATACCTCGTTCAATCTCGTTACCAACAAGTCACTTTACTTGCGCCGTACTGCATGATCCTGTGATCAACCACTTGGTCACATTGAGCTCATTATGATGATGCATTACCGAGTGGGCCCAGAGATACCTCTCCGTCACACGGAGTGACAAATCCTAGTCTCGATTCATGCCAACCCAACAGACACTTTCGGAGATACCTGTAGTGTACCTTTATAGTCACCCAGTTACGTTGTGACGTTTGGCACACCCAAGGCACTCCTACGGTATCCGGGAGTTGCACAATCTCATGGTCTAAGGAAATGATACTTGACATTCGGAAAAGCTACAGCAAACGAACTACACGATCTTTGAGCTATGCTTAGGATTGGGTCTTGTCCATCACATCATTCTCCTAATGATGTGATCCCGTTATCAATGACATCCAATGTCCATAGTCAGGAAACCTATGACTATCTTTTGATCAACGAGCTAGTCAACTAGAGGCTCACTAGGGACGTGTTGTGGTCTATGTATTCACATATGTATTACGATTTCCGGATAACACAATTTTAGCATGAACAATAGACAATTATCATGAACAAAGAAATATAATAATAACCATTTTATTATTGCCTCTAGGGCATATTTCCAACAGTCTCCCACTTGCACTTGAGTCAATATTCTAGTTACATTGTGATGAATCGAACACCCATGCAGTTCTGGTGTTGATCATGTTTTGCTCTAGGGAGAGGTTTAGTCAACGGATCTGCCACATTCAGGTCCGTATGTACTTTACAAATCTCTATGTCTCCATTTTGAACACTTTCACGAATGGAGTGGAAGCGACGCTTGATATGCCTGGTCTTCCTGTGAAACCTGGGCTCCTTGGCAAGGGCAATAGCTCCAGTGTTGTCACAGAATAGAGTCATCGGGCCCGACGCATTGGGTATGACTCCTAGGTCGGTAATGAACTCCTTCACCCAGACTACTTCTTGTGCTGCCTCCGAGGCTGCCATGTACTCCGCTTCACATGTAGATCCCGCCACAACGCTTTGCTTGCAACTGCACCAGCTTACTGCCCCACCATTCAAAATATACACGTATCCGGTTTGTGACTTAGAGTCATCCAGATCTGTGTCGAAGCTAGCATCGACGTAACCCTTTACGACGAGCTCTTCGTCACCTCCATAAACGAGAAACATATCCTTAGTCCTCTTCAGGTACTTCAGGATATTCTTGACCGCTGTCCAGTGTTCCATGCAGGGATAACTTTGGTACCATCCTACCAAACTTACGACAAGGTTTACATCAGGTCTGGTACACAGCATAGCATACATGATAGACCCTATGGCCGAGGCATAGGGGACGACACTCATCTTTTCTCTATCTTCTGCCGTGGTCGGGCATTGAGCCGTGCTCAATCTCGTACCTTGCAATACAGTCAAGAACCCCTTCTTTGACTGATCCATTTTGAACTTCTTCAATATCTTGTCAAGGTACGTACTCTGTGAAAGACCAATGAGGCGTCTCGATCTATCTCTATAGATCTTGATGCCTAATATATAAGCAGCTTCTCCAAGATCCTTCATTGAAAAACTCTTGTTCAAGTAGGCCTTTATGCTTTCCAAGAATTCTATATCATTTCCCATCAACAGTATGTCATCCACATACAATATAAGAAATGCTACAGAGCTCCCACTCACTTTCTTGTAAATGCAGGCTTCTCCATAAGTCTGCGTAAACCCAAACGCTTTGATCATCTCATCAAAACGAATGTTCCAACTCTGAGATGCTTGCACCAGCCCATAAATCGAGCGTTGGAGCTTGCACACCTTGTCAACATTCTTAGGATCGACAAAACCTTCCGGCTGCATCATATACAATTCTTCCTTCAGGAAACCATTAAGGAATGCCGTTTTGACGTCCATTTTCCATATCTGATAATCATAGAATGCGGCAATTGCTAACATGATTCGGACGGACTTCAGCTTCGCTACGGGTGAGAAAGTCTCATCGTAGTCAACCCCTTGAACTTGTCGATAACCCTTAGCGACAAGCCTAGCTTTATAGATGGTCACATTACCATCCGCGTCTGTCTTCTTCTTAAAGATCCATTTATTTTCTATGGCTCGCCGATCATCGGGCAAGTCAGTCAAAGTCCATACTTCGTTTTCATACATGGATCCTATCTCGGATTTCATGGCTTCCAGCCATTTGTCGGAATCCGGGCCCGCCATCGCTTCTTCATAGTTCGAAGGTTCACCGTTGTCTAACAACATGATTTCCAGGACAGGGTTGCCGTACCACTCTGGTGCGGAACGTGTCCTTGTGGACCTACGAAGTTCCGTAGCAACTTGATCTGAAGTTTCATGATCATCATCATCAACTTCCTCTCTAGTCGGTGCAGGCACCTCAGGAACATTTTCTTGAGCTACGCCACTTACCGGTTCAAGAGGTAATACTTCATCAAGTTCTACCTTCCTCCCACTTATTTCTTTCGAGAGAAACTCTTTCTCTAGAAAGGACCCATTCTTGGCAACAAAGATCTTGCCTTCGGATCTGAGGTAGAAGGTATACCCAACAGTTTCTTTAGGGTATCCTATGAAGACGCATTTTTCCGATTTGGGTTCGAGCTTTTCAGGTTGAAGTTTCTTGACATAAGCATCGCATCCCCAAACTTTTAGAAACGACAGCTTAGGTTTCTTCCCAAACCATAATTCATACGGTGTTGTCTCAACGGATTTCGACGGAGCCCTATTTAAAGTGAATGCAGCAGTCTCTAAAGCATATCCCCAAAATGATAGCGGTAAATCGGTAAGAGACATCATAGATCGCACCATATCTAATAGAGTGCGATTACGACGTTCGGACACACCATTACGCTGAGGTGTTCCAGGCGGCGTTAGTTGTGAAACTATTCCACATTTTCTTAAGTGTGTGCCAAATTCGTGACTCAAGTATTCTCCCCCACGATCTGATCGCAAGAACTTGATTTTCCTGTCACGTTGATTCTCAACCTCACTCTGAAATTCCTTGAACTTTTCAAAGGTCTCAGACTTGTGTTTTATTAAGTAGACATACCCATATCTACTCAAGTCATCAGTTAGGGTGAGAACATAACGATAGCCACCGCGAGCCTCAACACTCATTGGACCACACACATCAGTATGTATGATTTTCAATAAGTTGGTTGCTCGCTCCATTGTTCCTGAGAACGGAGTCTTGGTCATTTTACCCATGAGGCATGGTTCGCACGTGTCAAATGATTCGTAATCAAGAGACTCTAAAAGTCCATCTGCATGGAGCTTCTTCATGCGTTTGACACCTATGTGACCAAGGCGGCAGTGCCACAAGTATGTGGGACTATCATTATCAACCTTACATCTTTTGGTATTCACACTATGAATATGTGTAGCATTACGATCGAGATTCATTAAGAATAAGCCATTCACCATCGGAGCATGACCATAAAACATATCTCTCATATAAATAGAACAACCATTATTCTCAGATTTAAATGAGTAGCCATCTCGAATTAAATGAGATCCTGATACAATGTTCGTGCTCAAAGCTGGCACTAAATAACAATTATTGAGGTTTAAAACTAATCCAGTAGGTAAATGTAGAGGCAGCGTGCCGACGGCGATCACATCGACCTTGGAACCATTCCCGACGCGCATCGTCACCTCGTCCTTCGCTAGTCTCCGTTTATTCCGCAGCTCCTGCTTTGAGTTACAAATGTGAGCAACCGCACCGGTATCAAATACCCAGGAGCTACTACGAGTACTGGTAAGGTACACATCAATTACATGTATATCACATATACCTTTAGTGTTGCCGGCCTTCTTGTCCGCTAAGTATTTGGGGCAGTTCCGCTTCCAGTGACCACTTCCCTTGCAATAAAAACACTCAGTCTCGGGCTTGGGTCCATTCTTTGGCTTCTTCCCGGCAGCTTGCTTACCGGGCGCGGCAACTCCCTTGCCGTCCTTCTTGAAGTTCTTTTTACCCTTGCCTTTCTTGAACTTAGTGGTTTTATTCACCATCAACACTTGATGTTCCTTTTTGATTTCCACCTCCGCTGATTTCAGTATTGAATATACCTCAGGAATGGTCTTGGGAGACGAGGACGCCGGTCCCGTGGAGCGATGTGCACCTCCCCAACAACTAGCACCTCTCCGCGGACCGGGTCCCCATCCCGCCGGTGTCGGCGAGCAGCCATGCGCGGCGCGATGAGATCGAGCGCCGCCGCCGCCTCCTGTTGGGGAACGTAGCAGAATTTTAAAATTTTCTACGCATCACCAAGATCAATCTATGGAGTCATCTAGCAACGAGGGAGAGAGGAGTGCATCTACATACCCTTGTAGATCACGCACGGAAGCGTTCAAGAGAACGGGGTTGATGGAGTCATACTCGTCGTGATCCAAATCACCGATGACCAAGTGCCGAACGGACAGCACCTCCGCGTTCAACACACGTACGGCTGGGAAGACGTCTCCTTCTTCTTGATCCAGTAAGGGGGAAGGAGAGGTTGATGAAGATGCAGCAGCACGACGGCGTGGTGTTGGATGCAGCAGGATCCCGGCAGGGCTTCGCCAAGCGCAAGCGGGGAGGCGCCAAGAGCAAGGGTACGTCTGCCCTCCCTCCCCCTCTTTATATAGGGGCCTTGGGGGGGCGGCGGCCCTAGGAGATGCAATCTCCAAGGGGGCGGCGGCCAAAGGGTGGCTTCCCCCCAAGCCAAGTGGGGGGCGCCCCCACCCCTAGGGTTTCCCAACCCTAGGCGCAGGGGAGGCCCAAGGGGGGGCGCACCAGCCCACCAGGGGCTGGTTCCCCTCCCACTTCAGCCCATGGGGCCCTTCGGGATAGGTGGCCCCACCCGGTGGACCCCCGGGACCCTTCCGGTGGTCCCGGTACAATACCGACGACCCCCGAAACCTTCTTGATGGCCGAAACTGGACTTCCTATATATAAATCTTTACCTCCGGACCATTCCGGAACTCCTCGTGACATCCGGGATCTCATCCGGGAATCCGAACAACTTTCGGGTTAGTGCATACTAATATCTCTACAACCCTAGTGTAACACCCCGGTTATGACTTTCCAATTTGTACTCCAACTCTTGCCGTTTCCGGTGTTAAGTTATTTTATTTTCTTGGGTTCGGGTTTTTGTCCCCGTGTGTTGTTGTCGTTGTCATGCATCTCATATCATGTGCATTGCATTTGCATACGTGTTCATCTCATGCATTCGAGCATTTTCCCCGTTGTCCGTTTTGCATTCCGGCGCTTCGTTCTCTTCCGGTGGTCATTTCTAGCTTTCTTTCGTGTGTGGGGTTTAAACATTTCCAGATTGGACCGAGACTTGCCAAGCGGCCTTGGTTTACTACCGGTAGACCGCCTGTCAAGTTTCGTACCATTTGGACTTCGTTTAATACTCCAATGGTTAGCCGAGGGACCGAAAAGGCCTCGTGTGTGTTGCAGCCCAACACCCCTCCAATTTGGCCCAAAACCCACCAAAACCCTCTCCATCATCTAGAGCGTTCGATCACGATCGCGTGGTCGAAAACCGCATCTCATTTGGACTCTCCTAGCTCCTCCTATGCCTATTTAAAGACCCCCTCCGTTTTCTTCTTCCTCTTCTCCCCGTCCAACCCTAAAAAAAAGAGGTCTCCACCGTCGCCGGACAACGTCCGCGCCGAGCCGGACGTGTCTGGATCCGCCGCCGCCTACTGCCACCTTCCACGTGGCATCGTCTGTCCCCGCCGCAGCCGCGGCCCGGGAGCCCGAGGCCGGCCCCCGCGGCCCGCCTCTCCGCAGCGCCTCCTCCCCGCCTCCAGCGCCACCCGCGCCTGCCCGGCGCCGCCACTCCGCCCGGCGCCGCCACTCCGCCGCGCCGCTTCCTGCGCCATCGCCGCCGGCCGCCTCGCCGCCTTCGCCGCCGCATCCGGCCGCGGACGCGCCACCATCCTCTTCCGCGCCGCCTCTGTGAGCTCCGGCCACCACCACGCCGGCCGCCGTCCTCTTCTTCTCCGGCGCCGGTGAATAGTGCTCCTGCGTGCCTCGGAATCCGTGCGTCGATCTGGATCCAGATCCGGTGAACAGTAAACCCTAGGTCGTTTTTTCTTCTAAGTCCCTAAATTTTCAGATCCATGTGCTCCTGTTCATCAGGCTATATCTCCGCATCCGTAGCTCCATTTTTGGCATATAGCATATCAAATTGTTCGTCTCAGAGAGTACATCATTTCTTTCCATTGCATCATTTGCATTTGAGTTCATCTTGATGCCCGAAATGCTGTTAGAAGAGGGCTACTTGAGATAATTGTCAGATCTGCTACTCCATTTGCATATTTGCCATATTTGCCATGATTATTGTGTGCATGATATGCCAATGAGCTCTACATATGTTTTGTTAAGGGTTTTGCCATCTTTCCAGAGGTGCAACCCATGTATTTTTGTGATGTGTGTGGTGACTAGCACAAGTTTGCGAAGTAAGGCACTTGGTAGTGCTGATTTCAGGGACTTAGCAATTCCACTAAGTCCTTGATCTGTTTATTTCATATGGCCATATGTTCATGTTGTTTCCTAGTGATCCGTGCCTCTTTTGAGGATGATCAGTAAGGATGTTTTGTTAATCTTGTAGTGCTCTATCCATCCATGTCTTTGTTTGCAATTATGGAGTACCCTAGCTTGAGTCAATCGAGCTCTACTTTTGCTACTTTGTGAATCTGGGAAGATTGTCAACTTGTTTGCAATTTTGCCGATGATGTTGTAGTTGATCCGTTATGCTATTGTTCTTGCCATGTATAGCTTGCATTTTGTGTATTCTTGATGGATGTATGCTTAGTTTGTCATGACTTGCTCCGTAGTGAGTGCATCGAGTTCGTAAACATGCCTACTTGATATCTGTTTTCAGCATGCTCCAGTTTTCACTAAGTCTGTGAACTGATTATGTTTTTGCCATGTTCACATGCTTGCAATTGTATTTTCTGATCCCTTTTGGCTCAAGGTCACTAAGGGACTTTTGTTAAGCTCTTTGAGTAGCTCCATGCCATGCTTTACTTTGCCATTTTCAGGTCCTGTAGCATGTAGTTTTGTTGCTCCGAAGAGGGCTACCTGATCTGAAATTCCAGACAAGTGTTAATTTCACTAAGTCTGAAATCTGTTTGCCATATGCATTTTTGCCATGCTTGTTTGAACCTGTTAATGGATGAATTGGCCGTAGCTCATTGCTAGACTTTTGTTAAGAATCTTGAGTGCAACCCTGCCATGTATTTTGTTGTCATGTTTGGGTGCTGTAGCATGTTAATCTCATTGCATTTAGATGGCTACTTGCTGTAAATCGCAGACCGGTGTCATATTTGTTTTGCTTGCCATTTCCAAACCGTAACTCCGATTCCGGCGTTCTTTGTATCGTTTTCAAGCGATTTCATCTCATCTTTCCAGTGGCACACTTGGATTTCCATGTTGAGGCCAGGATCTTGCATTTCCTGTCACATCTTGCATATGCATCCCGCATCGCATCCCGCATAGCATATCATCATTGCATCATTTTGGTTGATCCTTGCACGTGGTTGATTGTTTCCTTGTTGCTTGCTTGTCTTTTTTGGGTAGAGCCGGGAGACGAGTTCACTAACGAGGAGCCCGTTGAGTTTGCTTTCGAGGATCCAGTCAACTCTGACAACTTTGCAGGCAAGATGATCATACCCTCAAAATCACTACTATCTTTGCTATGCTAGTTTGCTCGCTCTTTTGCTATGCCAATGCTACGATGCCTACCACTTGCTTTCAAGCCTCCCAAATTGCCATGTTCAGCCTCTAACCCACCATGTCCTAGCAAACCGTTGATTGGCTATGTTACCGCTTTGCTCAGCCCCTCTTATAGCGTTGCTAGTTGCAGGTGAAGATTGGAGGCCGTTCCTTGTTGGAACATTTATTTACTTGTTGGGATATCATTAAATTATCTTGTTATCTTAATGCATCTATATACTTGGTAAAGGGTGGAAGGCTCGGCCTCTCGCCTAGTGTTTTGTTCCACTCTTGCCGCCCTAGTTTCCGTCATATCGGTATTATGTTCCCGGATTTTGCGTTCCTTACGCGGTTGGGTTATAATGGGAACCCCTTGATAGTTCGCCTTGATTAAAGCTTTTCCAGCAATGCCCAACCTTGGTTTTACCATTTGCCACCTAGCCTCTTTTTCCCTTGGGTTTCCGGAGCCCGAGGGTCATCTTATTTTAAACCCCCCCGGGCCAGTGCTCCTCTGAGTGTTGGTCCACCCTAGAGCCCCTTGCAGCGCCACCTCGGGGAAACTCGAGGGCTGGTTTTAGTCGTACGGATTGCTTATCCGATTGTGCCCTGAGAACGAGATATGTGCAGCTCCTATCGGGATTTGTCGGCACATTCGGGCGGTGTTGCTGGTCTTGTTTTAACCTGTCAAAGTGTCTTGAAGAACCGAGATACCGAGTCTGATCGGAACGTCTTGGGAGGAGGTCTATTCCTTCGTTGACCGTGAGAGCTTGTCATGGGCTAAGTTGGGACTCCCCTGCAGGGATTTGAACTTTCGAAAGCCGTGCCCGCGGTTATGGGCAGATGGGAATTTGTTAATGTCCGGTTGTAGATAACTTGAACCTTAACTTAACTAAAATGAATCAACTGATTGTGTTACCGTGATGGCCTCTTCTCGGCGGAGTCCGGGAAGTGGACATGGTGTTGGAGTAATGCTTGCGCAGGTTGTTCTCTAGTTTCTCGCTCGCTCTTTGCCTCCTCTTCTCGCTCTCTTTTGCGAATAGGATAGCCACCATATATGCTAGTCGCTTGCTGCAGCTCCACTTATTTTTACCTTGCCTTACGTATAAGCTTAAATAGTCTTGATCGCGAGGGTGCGAGATTGCCGAGTCCCTGTGGCTCACAGATTACTATTACACCAGATGCAGGGCCTGATGATCCCGCTCCAGGTGACGCGCTCGAGCTCAAGTGGGAGTTCGACGAGGACTCTCAGTGTTACTATGTTTCCTTTCCTGATGTTCAGTAGTGGTGCCCAGTTGGGGGTAATCGGGACCGTGTCGCATGTTGGGTTATCTTTTATTTTGGCGCCGTAGTCGGGCCATGAGTGTTTGGATGATGTAATGTTATTTATGTACCTTGATTGATGTGGAGAGTGTAAGCCAACTATGTTGTCTCCCCTTTATTATTATATTACATGGGATGTGTAAAGATTACCTTACTTGCGACATATGCCTTCAATGCGATTATGTCTATAAGTCGGTATCCCAATACCTCGTTCAATCTCGTTACCAACAAGTCACTTTACTTGCGCCGTATTGCATGATCCTGTGATCAACCACTTGGTCACATTGAGCTCATTATGATGATGCATTACCGAGTGGGCCCAGAGATACCTCTCCGTCACACGGAGTGACAAATCCCAGTCTCGATTCATGCCAACCCAACAGACACTTTCGGAGATACCTGTAGTGTACCTTTATAGTCACCCAGTTACGTTGTGACGTTTGGCACACCCAAGGCACTCCTACGGTATCCGGGAGTTGCACAATCTCATGGTCTAAGGAAATGATACTTGACATTCGGAAAAGCTACAGCAAACGAACTACACGATCTTTGAGCTATGCTTAGGATTGGGTCTTGTCCATCACATCATTCTCCTAATGATGTGATCCCGTTATCAATGACATCCAATGTCCATAGTCAGGAAACCTATGACTATCTTTTGATCAACGAGCTAGTCAACTAGAGGCTCACTAGGGACGTGTTGTGGTCTATGTATTCACATATGTATTACGATTTCCGGATAACACAATTTTAGCATGAACAATAGACAATTATCATGAACAAAGAAATATAATAATAACCATTTTATTATTGCCTCTAGGGCATATTTCCAACAGTCTCCCACTTGCACTTGAGTCAATATTCTAGTTACATTGTGATGAATCGAACACCCATGCAGTTCTGGTGTTGATCATGTTTTGCTCTAGGGAGAGGTTTAGTCAATGGATCTGCCACATTCAGGTCCGTATGTACTTTACAAATCTCTATGTCTCCATTTTGAACACTTTCACGAATGGAGTGGAAGCGACGCTTGATATGCCTGGTCTTCCTGTGAAACCTGGGCTCCTTGGCAAGGGCAATAGCTCCAGTGTTGTCACAGAATAGAGTCATCGGGCCCGACGCATTGGGTATGACTCCTAGGTCGGTAATGAACTCCTTCACCCAGACTACTTCTTGTGCTGCCTCCGAGGCTGCCATGTACTCCACTTCACATGTAGATCCCGCCACAACGCTTTGCTTGCAACTGCACCAGCTTACTGCCCCACCATTCAAAATATACACTTATCCGGTTTGTGACTTAGAGTCATCCAGATCTGTGTCGAAGCTAGCATCGACGTAACCCTTTACAACGAGCTCTTCGTCACCTCCATAAACGAGAAACATATCCTTAGTCCTCTTCAGGTACTTCAGGATATTCTTGACCGCTGTCCAGTGTTCCATGCAGGGATAACTTTGGTACCATCCTACCAAACTTACGACAAGGTTTACATCAGGTCTGGTACACAGCATAGCATACATGATAGACCCTATGGCCGAGGCATAGGGGACGACACTCATCTTTTCTCTATCTTCTGCCGTGGTCGGGCATTGAGCCGTGCTCAATCTCGTACCTTGCAATACAGTCAAGAACCCCTTCTTTGACTGATCCATTTTGAAATTCTTCAATATCTTGTCAAGGTACGTACTCTGTGAAAGACCAATGAGGCGTCTCGATCTATCTCTATAGATCTTGATGCCTAATATATAAGCAGCTTCTCCAAGATCCTTCATTGAAAAACTCTTGTTCAAGTAGGCCTTTATGCTTTCCAAGAATTCTATATCATTTCCCATCAACAGTATGTCATCCACATACAATATAAGAAATGCTACAGAGCTCCCACTCACTTTCTTGTAAATGCAGGCTTCTCCATAAGTCTGCGTAAACCCAAACGCTTTGATCATCTCATCAAAACGAATGTTCCAACTCTGAGATGCTTGCACCAGCCCATAAATCGAGCGTTGGAGCTTGCACACCTTGTCAACATTCTTAGGATCGACAAAACCTTCCGGCTGCATCATATACAATTCTTCCTTCAGGAAACCATTAAGGAATGCCGTTTTGACGTCCATTTTCCATATCTGATAATCATAGAATGCGGCAATTGCTAACATGATTCGGACGGACTTCAGCTTCGCTACGGGTGAGAAAGTCTCATCGTAGTCAACCCCTTGAACTTGTCGATAACCCTTAGCGACAAGCCTAGCTTTATAGATGGTCACATTACCATCCGCGTCTGTCTTCTTCTTAAAGATCCATTTATTTTCTATGGCTCGCCGATCATCGGGCAAGTCAGTCAAAGTCCATACTTCGTTTTCATACATGGATCCTATCTCGGATTTCATGGCTTCCAGCCATTTGTCGGAATCCGGGCCCGCCATCGCTTCTTCATAGTTCGAAGGTTCACCGTTGTCTAACAACATGATTTCCAGGACAGGGTTGCCGTACCACTCTGGTGCGGAACGTGTCCTTGTGGACCTACGAAGTTCCGTAGCAACTTGATCTGAAGTTTCATGATCATCATCATCAACTTCCTCTCTAGTCGGTGCAGGCACCTCAGGAACATTTTCTTGAGCTACGCCACTTACCGGTTCAAGAGGTAATACTTCATCAAGTTCTACCTTCCTCCCACTTATTTCTTTCGAGAGAAACTCTTTCTCTAGAAAGGACCCATTCTTGGCAACAAAGATCTTGCCTTCGGATCTGAGGTAGAAGGTATACCCAACAGTTTCTTTAGGGTATCCTATGAAGACGCATTTTTCCGATTTGGGTTCGAGCTTTTCAGGTTGAAGTTTCTTGACATAAGCATCGCATCCCCAAACTTTTAGAAACGACAGCTTAGGTTTCTTCCCAAACCATAATTCATACGGTGTTGTCTCAACGGATTTCGACGGAGCCCTATTTAAAGTGAATGCAGCAGTCTCTAAAGCATATCCCCAAAATGATAGCGGTAAATCGGTAAGAGACATCATAGATCGCACCATATCTAATAGAGTGCGATTACGACGTTCGGACACACCATTACGCTGAGGTGTTCCAGGCGGCGTTAGTTGTGAAACTATTCCACATTTTCTTAAGTGTGTGCCAAATTCGTGACTCAAGTATTCTCCCCCACGATCTGATCGCAAGAACTTGATTTTCCTGTCACGTTGATTCTCAACCTCACTCTGAAATTCCTTGAACTTTTCAAAGGTCTCAGACTTGTGTTTTATTAAGTAGACATACCCATATCTACTCAAGTCATCAGTTAGGGTGAGAACATAACGATAGCCACCGCGAGCCTCAACACTCATTGGACCACACACATCAGTATGTATGATTTTCAATAAGTTGGTTGCTCGCTCCATTGTTCCTGAGAACGGAGTCTTGGTCATTTTACCCATGAGGCATGGTTCGCACGTGTCAAATGATTCGTAATCAAGAGACTCTAAAAGTCCATCTGCATGGAGCTTCTTCATGCGTTTGACACCTATGTGACCAAGGCGGCAGTGCCACAAGTATGTGGGACTATCATTATCAACCTTACATCTTTTGGTATTCACACTATGAATATGTGTAGCATTACGATCGAGATTCATTAAGAATAAGCCATTCACCATCGGAGCATGACCATAAAACATATCTCTCATATAAATAGAACAACCATTATTCTCAGATTTAAATGAGTAGCCATCTCGAATTAAATGAGATCCTGATACAATGTTCGTGCTCAAAGCTGGCACTAAATAACAATTATTGAGGTTTAAAACTAATCCAGTAGGTAAATGTAGAGGCAGCGTGCCGACGGCGATCACATCGACCTTGGAACCATTCCCGACGCGCATCGTCACCTCGTCCTTCGCTAGTCTCCGTTTATTCCGCAGCTCCTGCTTTGAGTTACAAATGTGAGCAACCGCACCGGTATCAAATACCCAGGAGCTACTACGAGTACTGGTAAGGTACACATCAATTACATGTATATCACATATACCTTTAGTGTTGCCGGCCTTCTTGTCCGCTAAGTATTTGGGGCAGTTCCGCTTCCAGTGACCACTTCCCTTGCAATAAAAACACTCAGTCTCGGGCTTGGGTCCATTCTTTGGCTTCTTCCCGGCAGCTTGCTTACCGGGCGCGGCAACTCCCTTGCCGTCCTTCTTGAAGTTCTTTTTACCCTTGCCTTTCTTGAACTTAGTGGTTTTATTCACCATCAACACTTGATGTTCCTTTTTGATTTCCACCTCCGCTGATTTCAGCATTGAATATACCTCAGGAATGGTCTTTTCCATCCCCTGCATATTGAAGTTCATCACAAAGCTCTTGTAGCTCGGTGGAAGCGACTGAAGGATTCTGTCAATGACCGCGTCATCCGGGAGATTAACTCCCAGCTGAGTCAAGCGGTTATGCAACCCAGACATTTTGAGTATGTGCTCACTGACAGAACTATTTTCCTCCATCTTACAGCTGAAGAACTTGTCGGAGACTTCATATCTCTCGACCCGGGCATGAGCTTGAAAAACCATTTTCAGCTCTTCGAACATCTCATATGCTCCGTGTCTCTCAAAACGCTTTTGGAGCCCCGGTTCTAAGCTGTAAAGCATGCCGCACTGAACGAGGGAGTAATCATCAGCACGTGACTGCCAAGCGTTCATAACGTCTTGGTTCTCTGGGACAGGTGTGTCACCTAGCGGTGCTTCTAGGACATAATCTTTCTTGGCAGCTATGAGGATGATCCTCAGGTTCCGGACCCAGTCCGTATAGGTTGCTGCCATCGTCTTTCAGCTTGGTTTTCTCTAGGAACGCGTTGAAGTTGAGGACAACGTGGGCCATTTGATCTACAAGACATATTGTAAAGATTTTAGACTAAGTTCATGATAATTAAGTTCATCTAATCAAATTATTCAATGAACTCCCACTCAGATAGACATCCCTCCAGTCATCTAAGTGAAACATGATCCGAGTTAACTAGGCCGTGTCCGATCATCACGTGAGACGGACTAGTCAACATCGGTGAACATCTCATGTTGATCGTATCTTCTATACGACTCATGCTCGACCTTTCGGTCTTCTGTGTTCCGAGGCCATGTCTGTACATGCTAGGCTCGTCAAGTCAACCTAAGTGTATTGCGTGTGTAAATCTGGCTTACACCCGTTGTATTCGAACGTTAGAATCTATCACACCCGATCATCACGTGGTGCTTCGAAACAACGAACCTTCGCAACGGTGCACAGTTAGGGGGAACACTTTCTTGAAATTATTAGCGAGGGATCATCTTATTTAAGCTACCGTCGTTCTAAGCAAATAAGATGTAAAACATGATAAACATCACATGCAATCAAATAGTGACATGATATGGCCAATATCATTTGCTCCTTTTGATCTCCATCTTCGGGGCTCCATGATCATCGTTGTCACCGGCATGACACCATGATCTCCATCATCATGATCTCCATCATCGTGTCTTCTTGAAGTTGTCTCGTCATCTAT
The DNA here is from genome assembly GCF_003073215.2 of Triticum urartu. Taxonomy (NCBI): domain Eukaryota; kingdom Viridiplantae; phylum Streptophyta; class Magnoliopsida; order Poales; family Poaceae; genus Triticum; species Triticum urartu. The sequence continues at coordinate 542,662,920 of NC_053022.1, forward strand.
TACTTCTACTACTATGGCTAACGCTTTAGCAATAAAGTAAAGTAATTACATGACGTTTATGTTGACACGCAGGTCATAAATAAATAAAGACAACTCTATGGCTCCTGCCGGTTGTCATACTCATCGACATGCAAGTCGTGATTCCTATTACAAGAACATGATCAATCTCATGAAGCAAATATGCCCTAGAGGCAATAATAAAGTTATTATTTATTTCCTTATAATCATGATAAATGTTTATTATTCATGCTAGAATTGTATTAACCGGAAACATAATACATGTGTGAATACATAGACAAACAAAGTGTCACTAGTATGCCTCTACTTGACTAGCTCGTTAATCAAAGATGGTTATGTTTCCTAACCATGAACAATGAGTTGTTATTTGATTAACGAGGTCACATCATGAGTTGAATGATCTGATTGACATGACCCATTCCATTAGCTTAGCACCCGATCGTTTAGTATGTTGCTATTGCTTTCTTCATGACTTATACATGTTCCTATAACTATGAGATTATGCAACTCCCGTTTGCCGGAGGAACACTTTGGGTGCTACCAAACGTCACAACGTAACTGGGTGATTATAAAGGAGCATTACAGGTGTCTCCAAAGGTAGATGTTGGGTTGGCGTATTTCGAGATTAGGATTTGTCACTCCGATTGTCGGAGAGGTATCTCTGGGCCCTCTTGGTAATGCACATCACATAAGCCTTGCAAGCATTGCAACTAATGAGTTAGTTGCGGGATGATGTATTACAGAACGAGTAAAGAGACTTACCGGTAATGGGATTGAACTAGGTATTGGATACCGACGATCGAATCTCGGGCAAGTAACATACCGATGACAAAGGGAACAACGTATGTTGTTATGCGGTCTGACCGATAAAGATCTTCGTAGAATATGTAGGAGCCAATATGGGCATCCAGGTCCCGCTATTGGTTATTGATCGGAGACGTGTCTCGGTCATGTCTACATTGTTCTCAAACCCGTAGGGTCCGCACGCTTAAGGTTACGATGACAGTAATATTATGAGTTTATGCATTTTGATGTACCGAAGGTTGTTCGGAGTCCCGGATGAGATCACGGACATGACGAGGAGTCTCGAAATGGTCGAGACATAAAGATTGATATATTGGAAGCCTATATTTGGACATCGGAAGTGTTCCGGGTGAAATCGGGATTTTACCGGAGTACCGGGAGGTTACCGGAACCCCCCGGGAGCCATATGGGCCTTAATGGGCTTTAGTGGAAAGGAGAAAGGGGCAGCCCAAGGTGGCTGCGCGCCTCCCCCCTCCCCTAGTCCTATTAGGACTAGGAGAGGTGGCCGCCCCCCCTCTCCCTCTTTCCCCCTCGGGGAATCCTAGTCCAACTAGGATTGGGGGGGGGGGAGGAGTCCTACTCCCGGAAGGAGTAGGACTCCTCCTGCGCCCTCCTCCTGGCCGGCGCCCCCCCTCCCCCTTGGCTCCTTTATATATTGAGGCAGAGGCACCCCAGAAACACACAAGTTGATCCACGTGATCTATTCCTTAGCCGTGTGTGGTGCCCCCAGGCACCATAGTCCTCGATAATACTGTAGCGGAGTTTAGGCGAAGCCCTGCTGCTGTAGTGCATCAAGATCGTCACCACGCCGTCGTGCTGACGGAACTCTTCCCCGACACTTTGCTGGATCGGAGTCCGGGGATCGTCATCGAGCTGAACGTGTGCTCGAACTCGGAGGTGCCGTAGTTTTGGTGCTTGATCGGTTGGATCGTGAAGACGTACGACTACTTCCTCTACGTTGTGTCAGCGCTTCTGCAGTCGGTCTGCGTTGGGTACGTAGACAACACTCTCCCCTCTCGTTGCTATGCATCACATGATCTTGCGTGTGCGTAGGAATTTTTTTGAAATTACTACGAAACCCAACATCTCATACATCACATATATCATTCATCACATCATTTTGGCCATATCACATCACACGGCACATGCTGCAAAAACAAGTTAGACGTCCTCTAATTGTTGTTGCAAGTTTTTACGTGGCTGCTATAGGTTTCTAGCAAGAATGTTTCTTACCTACGCCAAAACCACAACGTGATATGCCAATTTCTATTTACCCTTCATAAGGACCCTTTTCATCGAATCCGATCCGACTAAAGTGGGAGAGACAGACACCCGCCAGCCACCTTATGCAACTAGTGCATGTCAATCGGTGGAACCAGTCTCACGTAAGCGTACGTGTAAGGTCGGTCCAGGCCGCTTCATCCCACGATGCCGCCGAATCAAGATTATACTAGTAACGGCAAGCAAATTGACAATATCCACGCCCACAACTGCTTCGTGTTCTATTCGTGCATAGAAAGTACGCATAGACCTAGCTCATGATGCCACTCTTGGGGAACGTAGCAGAATTCTAAAATTTTCTACGCATCACCAAGATCAATCTATGGAGTCATCTAGCAACGAGGGAGAGAGGAGTGCATCTACATACCCTTGTAGATCGCGCGCGGAAGCGTTCAAGAGAACAGGGTTGATGGAGTCCTACTCGTCGTGATCCAAATCACCGATGACCAAGTGCCGAACGGACAACACCTACGCGTTCAACACACGTACGGTTGGGAAGACGTCTCCTTCTTCTTGATCCAGCAAGGGGGAAGGAGAGGTTGATGAAGATCTAGCAGTACGACGGCGTGGTGTTGGATGCAGCAGGATCCCGGTAGGGCTTCGCCAAGCACAAGCGGGGAGGAGAGGGAGGCTCCAAGAGCAAGGGTACGGTTTCCCTCCCTCTCCCCTCTTTATATAGGGGCCTTGGGGGGCGCCGGCCCTAGGAGATGCAATCTCCATGGGGGCGGCGGCCAAGGGTGTTGGGGAACGTAGCAGAAGTTTACAATTTTTCTACGCATCACCAAGATCAATCTATGGAGTCATCTAGCAACGAGGGAGAGAGGAGTGCATCTACATACCCTTGTAGATCACGAGCGGAAGCGTTCAAGAGAACGGGGTTGATGGAGTCGTACTCGACGTGATCCAAATCACCGAAGATCCTAGTGCCGAACGGACGGCACCTCCGCGTTCAACACACGTACGGAGCGAGGACGTCTCCCGCGCCTTGATCCAGCAAGGAGGAGGGAGAGGTTGAGGAAGAGGGCTCCAATAGCAGCACGACAGCGTGGTGGTGATGAAGCTGCAGTACTCCGGCAGGGCTTCGCCAAGCTCTTATGGAGGAGGAGAGGTGTTGGGGAGGGGAGGGGCTGCGCCTTGGATATTCCTTGCAGCCCTCCCCTCACCCCTCTATTTATAGGGGAAAGGGGAAGGGGGCCGGCCCCCTCTAGATCGCGGCCAAGGGGAGGGGGGCTTGCCCCCCCCCCAAGCAAGGGGGCGCCCCCCTTAGGGTTTCCCCCAACCCTAGGCGCATGGGCCCTAGGGGGGTGTGGCGCCCCAGCCCACTTGGGCTGGTTCCCTTCTCTATACAGCCCATAAGGCCCTCCGGAAGAGGTGGACCCTCCCGGTGGACCCCCGGAACCCCTCCGGTGGCCCCGGTACAATACCGATATGCCCCCGAAACTTTCCGGCGACCATATGACAACTTCCCATATATAAATCTTTACCTCCGGACCATTCCGGAACTCCTCGTGACGTCCGGGATCTCATCTGGGACTCCGAACAACATTCGGTAATAACATACAAGTCTTCCTAACAACCCTAGCGTCATCAAACCTTAAGTGTGTAGACCCTACGGGTTCGGGAGACATGCAGACATGACCGAGACGACTCTCCGGTCAATAACCAACAGCGGGATCTGGATACCCATGTTGGCTCCCACATGCTCCACGATGATCTCATCATATGAACCACGATGTCGAGGATTCAATCAATCCGTATACAATTCCATTTGTCAATCGGTACGTTACTTGCCCGAGATACCGAGTCTGCGGAACGTCTTGGAGGAGGTCTATTCCTTCGTTGACCGTGAGAGCTTGTGGGCTAAGGGGACTCCCCTGCAGGGATTTGAACTTTCGAAAGCCGTGCCCGCGGTTATGGGCAGATGGGTTTGTTAATGTCCTTGTAGATAACTTGAACCTTAACTTAACTAATGAATCAACTGAGTGTTACCGTGATCCTTCTCGGCGGAGTCCGGGAAGTGGACACGGTGTTGGAGTAATGCTTGCGCAGGGTTCTCTAGTCTCGCTCGCTCTTTGCCTCCTCTTCGCTCTCTGCGAATAGGATAGACCATATATGCTAGTCGCTTGCTGCCTCCACTTATTACCTTGCCTTACGTATAAGCTTAAATAGTCGATCGAGGGTGCGAGATTGCCGAGTCCCTGTGGCTCACAGATTACTATTACAAGATGCAGGGCCTGATGACCGCTCCAGGTGACGCGCTCGAGCTCAAGTGGGAGTTCGACGAGGACTCTCAGTGTTTATGTCCTTTGATGTTCAGTAGTGGTGCCCAGTGTAATCGGGACCGTGTCGCATGTTGGGTTATCTTTTATTTTGGCGCCGTAGTCGGGATGAGTGTTTGGGATGTAATGTTATATGTACCTTGATTGAGGAGATAAGCCAACTATGTTGTCTCCCCTTTATTATTATATTACATGGGATGTGTAAAGATTACCACTTGCGACATATGCCTTCAATGATTATGTATAAGTCTATCCCAATACCTCGTTTCAATCTCGTTACTGAACAAGTCACTTTACTTGCGCCGTATGCATGATCCCTGTCAACCACTTGGTCACATTGAGCTCATTATGATGATGCATTACCGAGTGGGCCCAGAGATACCTCTCCGTCACACGGAGTGACAAATCCTAGTCTCGATTCATGCCAACCCAACAGACACTTTCGGAGATACCTGTAGTACCTTTATAGTCACCCAGTTACGTTGTGACGTTTGGCACACCCAAGGCACTCCTACGGTATCCGGGAGTTGCACAATCTCATGGTCTAAGGAAATGATACTTGACATTCGGAAAAGCTACAGCAACGAACTACACGATCTTTGAGCTATGCTTAGGATTGGGTCTTGTCCATCACATCATTCTCCTAATGATGTGATCCCGTTATCAATGACATCCAATGTCCATAGTCAGGAAACCTATGACTATCTTTTGATCAACGAGCTAGTCAACTAGAGGCTCACTAGGGACGTGTTGTGGTCTATGTATTCACATATGTATTACGATTTCCGGATAACACAATTTTAGCATGAACAATAGACAATTATCATGAACAAAGAAATATAATAATAACCATTTTATTATTGCCTCTAGGGCATATTTCCAACAGTCTCCCACTTGCACTAGAGTCAATATTCTAGTTACATTGTGATGAATCGAACACCCATGCAGTTCTGGTGTTGATCATGTTTTGCTCTAGGGAGAGGTTTAGTCAACGGATCTGCCACATTCAGGTCCGTATGTACTTTACAAATCTCTATGTCTCCATTTTGAACACTTTCACGAATGGAGTGGAAGCGACGCTTGATATGCCTGGTCTTCCTGTGAAACATTGGCTCCTTGGCAGGGCAATAGCTCCAGTGTTGTCATAGATGAGAGTCATCGGGGCCTGACGCATTGGGTATGACTCCTAGGTCAGTAATGAACTCCTTCACCCGCGACTGCTTCTTTTGCTGCCTCCGAGGCTGCCATGTACTCCGGCTTCACATGTAGATCCCGCCACAACGCTTTGCTTGCAACTGCACCAGCTTACTGCCCCACCATTCAAAATATACACGTATCCGGTTTGTGACTTAGAGTCATCCAGATCTGTGTCGAAGCTAGCATCGACGTAACCCTTTACGACGAGCTCTTCGTCACCTCCATAAACGAGAAACATATCCTTAGTCCTCTTCAGGTACTTCAGGATATTCTTGACCGCTGTCCAGTGTTCCATGCAGGGATAACTTTGGTACCATCCTACCAAACTTACGACAAGGTTTACATCAGGTCTGGTACACAGCATAGCATACATGATAGACCCTATGGCCGAGGCATAGGGGACGACACTCATCTTTTCTCTATCTTCTGCCGTGGTCGGGCATTGAGCCGTGCTCAATCTCGTACCTTGCAATACAGTCAAGAACCCCTTCTTTGACTGATCCATTTTGAACTTCTTCAATATCTTGTCAAGGTACGTACTCTGTGAAAGACCAATGAGGCGTCTCGATCTATCTCTATAGATCTTGATGCCTAATATATAAGCAGCTTCTCCAAGATCCTTCATTGAAAAACTCTTGTTCAAGTAGGCCTTTATGCTTTCCAAGAATTCTATATCATTTCCCATCAACAGTATGTCATCCACATACAATATAAGAAATGCTACAGAGCTCCCACTCACTTTCTTGTAAATGCAGGCTTCTCCATAAGTCTGCGTAAACCCAAACGCTTTGATCATCTCATCAAAACGAATGTTCCAACTCTGAGATGCTTGCACCAGCCCATAAATCGAGCGTTGGAGCTTGCACACCTTGTCAACATTCTTAGGATCGACAAAACCTTCCGGCTGCATCATATACAATTCTTCCTTCAGGAAACCATTAAGGAATGCCGTTTTGACGTCCATTTTCCATATCTGATAATCATAGAATGCGGCAATTGCTAACATGATTCGGACGGACTTCAGCTTCGCTACGGGTGAGAAAGTCTCATCGTAGTCAACCCCTTGAACTTGTCGATAACCCTTAGCGACAAGCCTAGCTTTATAGATGGTCACATTACCATCCGCGTCTGTCTTCTTCTTAAAGATCCATTTATTTTCTATGGCTCGCCGATCATCGGGCAAGTCAGTCAAAGTCCATACTTCGTTTTCATACATGGATCCTATCTCGGATTTCATGGCTTCCAGCCATTTGTCGGAATCCGGGCCCGCCATCGCTTCTTCATAGTTCGAAGGTTCACCGTTGTCTAACAACATGATTTCCAGGACAGGGTTGCCGTACCACTCTGGTGCGGAACGTGTCCTTGTGGACCTACGAAGTTCCGTAGCAACTTGATCTGAAGTTTCATGATCATCATCATCAACTTCCTCTCTAGTCGGTGCAGGCACCTCAGGAACATTTTCTTGAGCTACGCCACTTACCGGTTCAAGAGGTAATACTTCATCAAGTTCTACCTTCCTCCCACTTATTTCTTTCGAGAGAAACTCTTTCTCTAGAAAGGACCCATTCTTGGCAACAAAGATCTTGCCTTCGGATCTGAGGTAGAAGGTATACCCAACAGTTTCTTTAGGGTATCCTATGAAGACGCATTTTTCCGATTTGGGTTCGAGCTTTTCAGGTTGAAGTTTCTTGACATAAGCATCGCATCCCCAAACTTTTAGAAACGACAGCTTAGGTTTCTTCCCAAACCATAATTCATACGGTGTTGTCTCAACGGATTTCGACGGAGCCCTATTTAAAGTGAATGCAGCAGTCTCTAAAGCATATCCCCAAAATGATAGCGGTAAATCGGTAAGAGACATCATAGATCGCACCATATCTAATAGAGTGCGATTACGACGTTCGGACACACCATTACGCTGAGGTGTTCCAGGCGGCGTTAGTTGTGAAACTATTCCACATTTTCTTAAGTGTGTGCCAAATTCGTGACTCAAGTATTCTCCCCCACGATCTGATCGCAAGAACTTGATTTTCCTGTCACGTTGATTCTCAACCTCACTCTGAAATTCCTTGAACTTTTCAAAGGTCTCAGACTTGTGTTTTATTAAGTAGACATACCCATATCTACTCAAGTCATCAGTTAGGGTGAGAACATAACGATAGCCACCGCGAGCCTCAACACTCATTGGACCACACACATCAGTATGTATGATTTTCAATAAGTTGGTTGCTCGCTCCATTGTTCCTGAGAACGGAGTCTTGGTCATTTTACCCATGAGGCATGGTTCGCACGTGTCAAATGATTCGTAATCAAGAGACTCTAAAAGTCCATCTGCATGGAGCTTCTTCATGCGTTTGACACCTATGTGACCAAGGCGGCAGTGCCACAAGTATGTGGGACTATCATTATCAACCTTACATCTTTTGGTATTCACACTATGAATATGTGTAGCATTACGATCGAGATTCATTAAGAATAAGCCATTCACCATCGGAGCATGACCATAAAACATATCTCTCATATAAATAGAACAACCATTATTCTCAGATTTAAATGAGTAGCCATCTCGAATTAAATGAGATCCTGATACAATGTTCGTGCTCAAAGCTGGCACTAAATAACAATTATTGAGGTTTAAAACTAATCCAGTAGGTAAATGTAGAGGCAGCGTGCCGACGGCGATCACATCGACCTTGGAACCATTCCCGACGCGCATCGTCACCTCGTCCTTCGCTAGTCTCCGTTTATTCCGCAGCTCCTGCTTTGAGTTACAAATGTGAGCAACCGCACCGGTATCAAATACCCAGGAGCTACTACGAGTACTGGTAAGGTACACATCAGTTACATGTATATCACATATACCTTTAGTGTTGCCGGCCTTCTTGTCCGCTAAGTATTTGGGGCAGTTCCGCTTCCAGTGACCACTTCCCTTGCAATAAAAACACTCAGTCTCGGGCTTGGGTCCATTCTTTGGCTTCTTCCCGGCAGCTTGCTTACCGGGCGTGGCAACTCCCTTGCCGTCCTTCTTGAAGTTCTTTTTACCCTTGCCTTTCTTGAACTTAGTGGTTTTATTCACCATCAACACTTGATGTTCCTTTTTGATTTCCACCTCCGCTGATTTCAGTATTGAATATACCTCAGGAATGGTCTTTTCCATCCCCTGCATATTGAAGTTCATCACAAAGCTCTTGTAGCTCGGTGGAAGCGACTGAAGGATTCTGTCAATGACCGCGTCATCCGGGAGATTAACTCCCAGGTGAGTCAAGCGGTTATGCAACCCAGACATTTTGAGTATGTGCTCACTGACAGAACTATTTTCCTCCATCTTACAGCTGAAGAACTTGTCGGAGACTTCATATCTCTCGACCCGGGCATGAGCTTGAAAAACCATTTTCAGCTCTTCGAACATCTCATATGCTCCGTGTCTCTCAAAACGCTTTTGGAGCCCCGGTTCTAAGATGTAAAGCATGCCGCACTGAACGAGGGAGTAATCATCAGCACGTGACTGCCAAGCGTTCATAACGTCTTGGTTCTCTGGGACAGGTGCGTCACCTAGCGGTGCTTCTAGGACATAATCTTTCTTGGCAGCTATGAGGATGATCCTCAGGTTCCGGACCCAGTCCGTATGGTTGCTGCCATCGTCTTTCAGCTTGGTTTTCTCTAGGAACGCGTTGAAGGACAACATGGGCCATTTGATCTACAAGACATATTGTAAAGATTTTAGACTAAGTTCATGATAATTAAGTTCATCTAATCAAATTATTCAATGAACTCCCACTCAGATAGACATCCCTCCAGTCATCTAAGTGAAACATGATCCGAGTTAACTAGGCCGTGTCCGATCACCACGTGAGACGGACTAGTCAACATCGGTGAACATCTTCATGTTGATCGTATCTTCTATACGACTCATGCTCGACCTTTCGGTCTTCTGTGTTCCGAGGCCATGTCTGTACATGCTAGGCTCGTCAAGTCAACCTAAGTGTATTGCGTGTGTAAATCTGGCTTACACCCGTTGTATTCGAACGTTAGAATCTATCACACCCGATCATCACGTGGTGCTTCGAAACAACGAACCTTCGCAACGGTGCACAGTTAGGGGGAACACTTTCTTAAAATTATTACGAGGGATCATCTTATTTAAGCTACCGTCGTTCTAAGCAAATAAGATGTAAAACATGATAAACATCACATGAAATCAAATAGTGACATGATATGGCAAATATCATTTGCTCCTTTTGATCTCCATCTTCGGGGCTCCATGATCATCGTGGTCACCGGCATGATACCACGATCTCCATCATCATGATCTTCATCATCGTGTCTTCTTGAAGTTGTCTCGTCATCTATTACATCTACTACTATGGCTAACGCTTTAGCAATAAAGTAAAGTAATTACATGACGTTTATGTTGACACGCAGGTCATAAATAAATAAAGACAACTCCTATGGCTCCTGCCGGTTGTCATACTCATCGACATGCAAGTCGTGATTCCTATTACAAGAACATGATCAATCTCATGAAGGAAATATGCCCTAGAGGCAATAATAAATTTATTATTTATTTCCTTATAATCATGATAAATGTTTATTATTCATGCTAGAATTGTATTAACCGGAAACATAATACATGTGTGAATACACATACAAACAAAGTGTCACTAGTATGCCTCTACTTGACTAGCTCGTTAATCAAAGATGGTTATGTTTCCTAACCATGAACAATGAGTTGTTATTTGATTAACGAGGTCACATCATTAGTTGAATGATCTGATTGACATGACCCATTCCATTAGCTTAGCACCCGATCGTTTAGTATGTTGCTATTGCTTTCTTCGTGACTTATACATGTTCCTATAACTATGAGATTATGCAACTCCCGTTTGCCGGAGGAACACTTTGGGTGCTACCAAACGTCACAACGTAACTGGGTGATTATAAAGGAGCATTACAGGTGTCTCCAAAGGTAGATGTTGGGTTGGCGTATTTCGAGATTAGGATTTGTCACTCCGATTGTCGGAGAGGTATCTCTGGGCCCTCTCGGTAATGCACATCACATAAGCCTTGCAAGCATTGCAACTAATGAGTTAGTTGCGGGATCATGTATTACAGAACGAGTAAAGAGACTTACCGGTAACGAGATTGAACTAGGTATTGGATACCGACGATCGAATCTCGGGCAAGTAACATACCGATGACAAAGGGAACAACGTATGTTGTTATGCGGTCTGACCGATAAAGATCTTCGTAGAATATGTAGGAGCCAATATGGGCATCCAGGTCCCGCTATTGGTTATTGACCGGAGACGTGTCTCGGTCATGTCTACATTGTTCTCGAACCCGTAGGGTCGCACGCTTAAGGTTACGATGACAGTTATTATGAGTTTATGCATTTGATGTACCGAAGGTTGTTCGGAGTCCCGGATTGTGATCACGGACATGACGAGGAGTCTCGAAATGGTCGAGACAATAAAGATTGATATATTGGAAGCCTATGTTTTGGATATCGGAAGTGTTCCGGGTGAAATCGGGATTTTACCGGAGTACCGGGAGGTTACCGGAACCCCCCGGGAGCCATATGGGCCTTAATGGGCTTTAGTGGAAAGGAGAAAGGGGCAGCCCAAGGTGGCTGCGCGCCTCCCCCCTCCCCTAGTCCTATTAGGACTAGGAGAGGTGGCCGGCCCCCCTCTCCCTCTTTCCCCCTCGGGGAATCCTAGTCCAACTAGGATTGGGGGGGGGAGTCCTACTCCCGGAAGGAGTAGGACTCCTCCTGCGCCCTCCTCCTAGCCGGCGCCCCCTCCCCCTTGTCTCCTTTATATACTGAGGCAGAGGCACCCCAGAAACACACAAGTTGATCCACGTGATCTATTCCTTAGCCGTGTGCGGTGCCCCCAGCCACCATAGTCCTCGATAATACTGTAGCGGAGTTTAGGCGAAGCCCTGCTGCTATAGTGCATCAAGATCGTCACCACGCCGTCGTGCTGACGGAACTCTTCCCCGACACTTTGCTGGATCGGAGTCCGGGGATCGTCATCGAGCTGAACGTGTGCTCGAACTCGGAGGTGCCGTAGTTTCGGTGCTTGATCGGTTGGATCATGAAGGCGTACGACTACTTCCTCTACGTTGTGTCAGCGCTTCCGCAGTCGGTCTGCGTTGGGTACGTAGACAACACTCTCCCCTCTCGTTGCTATGCATCACATGATCTTGCGTGTGCGTAGGAAATTTTTTGAAATTACTACGAAACCCAACAGTGGCATCCGAGCCTAGGTTATTTATGTTGATGTTATATGCACGAGTAGAACACAAGTGAGTTGTGGGCGATATAAGTCATACTGCCTACCAGCATGTCATACTTTGGTTCGGCGGCATTGTTGGACGAGACGACCCGGACCAACATTACGCGTACGCTTACGCGAGACCGGTTCCCCCGACGTGCTTTGCACATAGGTGGCTTGCGGGCGATTGTCTCTCCAACTTTAGTTGAACCAAGTATGGCTAGGCCCGGTCCTTGCGAAGGTTAAAACGGAGTCTATTTGACAAACTATCGTTGTGGTTTTGATGCGTAGGTAGATTGGTTCTTGCTTAAGCCCGTAGCAGCCACGTAAAACTTGCAACAACAAAGTAGAAGACGTCTAACTTGTTTTTGCAGGGCATGTTGTGATGTGATATGGTCAAGACATGATGCTGAATTTTATTGTATGAGATGATCATGTTTTGTAACCGAGTTATCGGCAACTGGCAGGAGCCTTATGGTTGTCGTTTTATTGTATGCAATGAAATCGCGATGTAATGCTTTACTTTATTACTAAGCGGTAGTGATAGTCGTGGAAGCACAAGCTTGGCGAGACGACAACGATGCTACGATGGAGATCAAGGTGTCACGCCAGTGACGATGGTGATCACGACGGTGCTTCGGAGATGGATATCACAAGCACGAGATGATGATGGCCATATCATATCACTTATATTGATTGCATGTGATGTTTATCCTTTTATGCATCTTATATTGCTTTGATTGACGGTAGCATTATAAGATGATCTCTCACTAAATTATCAAGAAGTGTTCTCCCTGAGTATGCACCGTTGCGAAAGTTCTTCGTGCTGAGACACCACGTGATGATCGGGTGTGATAGGTTCTACGTTCAAATACAACGGGTGCAAAACAGTTGCACACGCGGAATACTCAGGTTATACTTGACGAGCCAAGCATATACAGATATGGCCTCGGAACACGGAGACCGAAAGGTCGAGCGTGAATCATATAGTAGATATGATCAACATAACGATGTTCACCATTGAAAACTACTCCATCTCACGTGATGATCGGTTATGGTTTAGTTGATTTGGATCACGTAATCACTTAGAGGATTAGAGGGATGTCTATCTAAGTGGGAGTTCTTTAATTAATTTGATTAACTGAACTTAAATTTATCATGAAACTTAGTACCTGATTAGTATCTTGCTTGTTTATGTTTGATTGTAGATAGATGGCTCGTGCTGTTGTTCCGTTGAATTTTAATGCGTTCCTTGAGAAAGCAAAGTTGAAAGATGATGGTAGCAATTACACGGACTGGGTCCGTAACTTGAGGATTATCCTCATTGCTGCACAGAAGAATTACGTCCTGGAAGCGCCGCTGGGTGCCAGGCCTGCTGCAGGAGCAACGCCGGATGTTATGAACGTCTGGCAGAGCAAAGCTGATGACTACTCGATAGTTCAGTGTGCCATGCTTTACGGCTTAGAATCGGGACTTCAACGACGTTTTGAACGTCATGGAGCATATGAGATGTTCCAGGAGTTGAAGTTAATATTTCAAGCAAATGCCCAGATTGAGAGATATGAAATCTCCAATAAGTTCTATAGCTGCAAGATGGAGGAGAACAGTTCTGTCAGTGAGCATATACTCAAAATGTCTGGGTATAATAATCACTTGATTCAATTGGGAGTTAATCTTCCAGATGATAGCGTCATTGACAGAATTCTTCAATCACTGCCACCAAGCTACAAGAGCTTCGTGATGAACTATAATATGCAAGGGATGAACAAGACTATTCCCGAGCTCTTCGCAATGCTGAAAGCTGCGGAGGTAGAAATCAAGAAGGAGCATCAAGTGTTGATGGTCAACAAGACCACTAGTTTCAAGAAAAAGGGAAAAGGGAAGAAGAAGGGGAACTTCAAAAAGAACGGCAAGCAAGTTGCTACTCAAGAGAAGAAACCCAAGCCTGGACCTAAGCCTGAAACTGAGTGCTTCTATTGCAAGCAGACTGGTCATTGGAAGCGGAACTGCCCCAAGTATTTGGCGGATAAGAAGGACGGCAAGGTGAACAAAGGTATATGTGATATACATGTTATTGATGTGTACCTTACTAATGCTCGCAGTAGCACTTGGGTATTTGATACTGGTTCTGTTGCTAATATTTGCAACTCGAAACAGGGACTACGGATCAAGCGAAGATTGGTTAAGGACGAGGTGACGATGCGCGTGGGAAACGGTTCCAAAGTCGATGTGATCGCAGTCGGCACGCTACCTCTACATCTACCTTCGGGATTAGTATTAGACCTAAATAATTGTTATTTGGTGCCAGCGTTAAGCATGAACATTATATCGGGATCTTGTTTGATGCGAGACGGTTATTCATTTAAATCAGAGAATAATGGTTGTTCTATTTATATGAGTAATATATTTTATGGTCATGCACCCTTGAAGAGTGGTCTATTCTTGTTGAATCTGGATAGTAGTAACACACATATTCATAATGTTGAAGCCAAAAGATGCAGAGTTGATAATGAGAGTGCAACTTATTTGTGGCACTGCCGTTTAGGTCATATCGGTGTAAAGCGCATGAAGAAACTCCATTCTGATGGACTTTTGGAACCACTTGATTATGAATCACTTGGTACTTGCGAACCGTGCCTCATGGGCAAGATGACCAAAACACCATTCTCCGGTACTATGGAGAGAGCAACAGATTTGTTGGAAATCATACATACAGATGTATGTGGTCCGATGAATATTGAGGCTCGTGGCGGATATTGTTATTTTCTCACCTTCACAGATGATTTAAGCAGATATGGGTATATCTTCTTAATGAAACATAAGTCTGAAACATTTGAAAAGTTCAAAGAATTTCAGAGTGAAGTTGAAAATCATCGTAACAAGAAAATAAAGTTTCTACGATCTGATCGTGGAGGGGAATATTTGAGTTACGAGTTTGGTGTACATTTGAAAAATTGTGGAATAGTTTCGCAACTCACGCCACCCGGAACACCACAGCGTAATGGTGTGTCTGAACGTCATAATCGTACTTTACTAGATATGGTGCGATCTATGATGTCTCTTGCTGATTTACCGCTATCGTTTTGGGGATACGCTCTAGAGACGGCCGCATTCACGTTAAATAGGGCACCATCAAAATCCATTGAGACGACGCCTTATGAACTGTGGTTTGGCAAGAAACCAAAGTTGTCGTTTCTGAAAGTTTGGGGCTACGATGCTTACGTGAAAAAGCTTCAACCTGATAAGCTCGAACCCAAATCGGAGAAATGTGTCTTCATAGGATATCCAAAGGAAACTATTGGATACACCTTCTATCACAGATCCGAAGGCAAGACTTTTGTTGCTAAATTCGGAAACTTTCTAGAAAAGGAGTTTCTCTCGAAAGAAGTGAGTGGGAGGAAAGTAGAACTTGACGAGGTAACTGTACCTGCTCCCTTATTGGAAAGTAGTACATCACAGAAAACTGTTTCAGTGACACCTACACCAGTTAGTGAGGAAGCTAATGATAATGATCATGAAACTTCAGATCAAGATACTACTGAACCTCGTAGATCAACCAGAGTGAGATCCGCACCAGAGTGGTACGGTAATCCTGTTCTGGAAGTCATGCTACTAGATCATGATGAACCTACGAACTATGAAGAAGCGATGGTGAGCCCAGATTCCGCAAAATGGCTTGAAGCCATGAAATCTGAGATGGGATCCATGTATGAGAACAAAGTATGGACTTTGGTTGACTTGCCCTATGATCGGCAAGCAATTGAGAATAAATGGATCTTCAAGAAGAAGACTGACGCTGACGGTAATATTACTGTCTACAAAGCTCGACTTGTCGCGAAAGGTTTTCGGCAAGTTCAAGGGATTGACTATGATGAGACCTTCTCACCCGTAGCGATGCTTAAGTCTGTCCGAATCATGTTAGCAATTGCCGCGTTTTATGATTATGAAATTTGGCAGATGGATGTAAAAACTGCATTCCTGAATGGATTTCTGGAAGAAGAGTTGTATATGATGCAACCAGAAGGTTTTGTCGATCCAAAGGGAGCTAACAAAGTGTGCAAGCTCCAGCGATCCATTTATGGACTGGTGCAAGCCTCTCGGAGTTGGAATAAACGTTTTGATAGTGTGATCAAAGCATTTGGTTTTATGCAGACTTTTGGAGAAGCCTGTATTTACAAGAAAGTGAGTGGGAGCTCTGTAGCATTTCTGATATTATATGTGGATGACATATTGTTAATTGGAAATGATATAGAATTTCTGGATAGCATAAAGGGATACTTGAATAAGAGTTTTTCAATGAAAGACCTCGGTGAAGCTGCTTACATATTAGGCATTAAGATCTATAGAGATAGATCAAGACGCTTGATTGGACTTTCACAAACAACATACCTTGACAAAATTTTGAAGAAGTTCAAAATGGATCAAGCAAAGAAAGGATTCTTGCCTGTGTTACAAGGTGTGGAATTGAGTAAGACTCAATGCCCGACCACTGCAGAAGATAGAGAGAATATGAAAGATGTTCCCTATGCATCAGCAATAGGATCTATCATGTATGCAATGCTGTGTACCAGACCTGATGTGTGCCTTGCTATAAGTCTAGCAGGGAGGTACCAAAGTAATCCAGGAGTGGATCACTGGACAGCGGTCAAGAACATCCTGAAATACCTGAAAAGGACTAAGGATATGCTTCTCGTATATGGAGGTGACAAAGAGCTCGTCGTAAAAGGTTACGTTGATGCAAGCTTTGACACTGATCCGGACGATTCTAAATCGCAAACCGGATACGTGTTTACATTAAACGGTGGAGCTGTCAGTTGGTGCAGTTCTAAACAAAGCGTCGTAGCTGGATCTACATGTGAAGCGGAGTACATAGCTGCTTCGGAAGCAGCGAACGAAGGAGTCTGGATGAAGGAGTTCATATCCGATCTAGGTGTCATACCTAGTGCATCGGGTCCAATGAAAATCTTTTGTGACAATACTGGTGCAATTGCCTTGGCAAAGGAATCCAGATTTCACAAGAGAACCAAGCACATCAAGAGACGCTACTGGTGAAAATCTTTTGTGACAATACTGGTGCATTACCGAGTGGGCCCAGAGATACCTCTCCGTCATACGGAGTGACAAATCCCAGTCTCGATTCGTGCCAACCCAACAGACACTTTCGGACATACCAGTAATGTACCTTTATAGTCACCCAGTTACGTTGTGACGTTTGGCACACCCAAGGCACTCCTACGGTATCCGGGATTTGCACAATCTCCTGGTCTAAGGAAATGATACTTGACATTCAGAAAAGCTACAGCAAATGAACTACACGATCTTTGAGCTAAGCTTAGGATTGGGTCTTGTCCATCACATCATTCTCCTAATGATGCGATCCCGTTATCAATGACATCCAATGTCCATAGTCAGGAAACCTATGACTATCTTTTGATCAACGAGCTAGTCAACTAGAGGCTCACTAGGGACGTGTTGTGGTCTATGTATTCACACATGTATTACGATTTCCGGATAACACAATTATAGCATGAACAATAGACAATTATCATGAACAAATAAATATAATAATAACCATTTTATTATTGCCTCTAGGGCATATTTCCAACAAAGGCGTGGCTTCCCCCCAAGCCAAGTGGGGGGCGCCCCCACCCCTAGGGTTTCCCAACCCTAGGCGCAGGGGAGGCCCAAGGGGGGCGCACTAGCCCACCAGGGGCTGGTTCCCCTCCCACTTCAGCCCATGGGGCCCTCCGGGATAGGTGGCCCCACCCGGTGGACCCCCGGGACCCTTCCGGTGGTCCCGGTACAATACCGGCGACCCCCGAAACCTTCCCGGTGGCCGAAACTGGACTTCCTATATATAAATCTTTACCTTCGGACCATTCCGGAACTCCTCGTGACGTCCGGGATCTCATCCGGGACTCCGAACAACTTTCGGGTTACTGCATACTAATATCTCTACAACCCTAGCGTCACCGAACCTTAAGTGTGTAGACCCTACGGGTTCGGGAGACATGCAGACATGACCGAGACGTCTCTCTAGTCAATAACCAACAGTGGGATCTGGATACCCATGTTGGCTCCCACATGCTCCACGATGATCTCATCGGATGAACCACGATGTCGAGGATTCAATCAATCCGTATACAATTCCCTTTGTCAATCGGTACGTTACTTGCCCGAGACTCGATCGTCGGTATCCCAATACCTCGTTCAATCTCGTTACCGGCAAGTCACTTTACTTGTGCCGTAATGCATGATCCCGTGATCAACCACTTGGTCACATTGAGCTCATTATGATGATGCATTACCGAGTGGGCCCAGAGATACCTCTCTATCACACGGAGTGACAAATCCCAGTCTCGATTCGTGCCAACCCAACAGACACTTTCGGAGATACCTGTGGTGTACCTTTATAGTCACCCAGTTACGTTGTGAAGTTTGGCACACCCAAGGGACTCCTACGGTATCCGGGAGTTGCACAATCTCATGGTCTAAGGAAATGATACTTGACATTCAGAAAAGCTACAGCAAACGAACTACACGATCTTTGAGCTATGCTTAGGATTGGGTCTTGTCCATCACATCATTCTCCTAATGATGCGATCCCGTTATCAATGACATCCAATGTCCATAGTCAGGAAACCATGACTATCTTTTGATCAACGAGCTAGTCAACTAGAGGCTCACTAGGGACGTGTTGTGGTCTATGTATTCACACATGTATTATGATTTCCGGATAACACAATTTTAGCATGAACAATAGACAATTATCATGAACAAAGAAATATAATAATAACCATTTTATTATTGCCTCTAGGGCATATTTCCAACACCTCCTCCCCGACAACCTCTACTACGATGAGAGGTACGCCCCCGACTCCGTCCTGTCGGACACGTGGCCCCAGGACGAGCACGATGTGCGACGCGCGTCCTACTTCGCCGGCACGGTGTCGGGGCCGCGGCGGCCACGTCGGGAGGTGCGCGGGCGTACGCTGGTGCACGGCCTCACGCCCACGCCGTCGCCTTCCCCGTCTCCGTCACCACCTCCACCTCCTCGCATGACAGCGGAGGAGGAGGCCCATCTCATGGCGCATGTCATGGAGGACTCCATGCGCACGCACGACGAGCGCCAATGGGAGGGCCTCGAGGAGATGACGGCTCTCTCCGCGGCCGGCGACGTCGCCATCCCCGAGCTGGAGATGGTGCCGAAGGAGGAGGTGAGGGAGGAGCCGCCGGTGGCCGCCTTCCACCCGGGCCTGGTGGGCCAGGGGTGGAGCTGGTCGTGCACGGCGGAGCAGATGGCGGCCGCCATGGGGGTGTGAACTGGTGCCCCACGCCGCCGCAGTCGCCGGAGCGGGACGCCTCGCCTCGGGAGGAGGTGGTGCAGGCACCGACCACCTTCCAGCCCGTCGCCCCCGTGCACCGCGGACCGCCGGCCCACCTCTGGACGCCACCGGACTACGTCGACCTCGTCAGCGACGACAACGACACCGGCGGCCACTGAAGGCGGCGACAACGGCCATGACATCAACGGGCGCGGCAAGAGCGCGCGGGCGGCGTTTTTTTATTTTGTTTTATGTAAATTATGGAACTGAGCCGTTTAAGTGAACCGTGAAACTGGGCCGTTTTGTGGCCGTGACCCCTAAATATGTTTTAAGTTTTTTTAACTGCGTTTATTTATTTCTTTAGGCATTTTATTTAATGTTTTTTGCTTTTTTTATCACATCCATCCTGGACATGATTTGGGGTGCGGTCGCACGTTGGGTGCACCCACGACCCAACGGACAAACACGGACATGGGCGAACACATTGCCGCCCCAAAGGAACAAAATTCGGCCAAACCGGACGTCTGTTTAGGGTCATGCGGTGGAGTTGGCCTAACTCTATTTCTTGAGCGCCTAACCACTCTCACTACCACCTCTCTATCATAATCAAGTAGCTCTTGTATCATGCTCTAGGCAAACATCCCGGGACCTATTAATATGTTTTTGGTTAAGCATCATCGCCGCTTCAGTGATGTCCGCTTCCAGAATAAATGGTAAAGATCTCCATTCAAGTGCAAATGCAACTCCCTCGGGACAAGTTTGTAGTTCTACCTCCAGTGCGCAATTGCATGTGAACAAGTGAGGACATGAGGAGAAAATAATTTGACCGGCCGCACGAAGCACCATCCCATCGAAGCAACATTCCTATGTAGGCGAGATGGGCATGGTTGCAACACACAGACACGTCCATACCATGGGCAGAGTTTGAGATCGTGGTGCCTGAGAAGTCCTTGCAAGTGTACAAGGTTGCGGCCCGATTGTTAGTTGGAGATGGAACAAGCACCTTGTTCTGGGAAGCCCGGTGGTTGCATGGGCTCCAGGTACAAGAGGTAGCGCCTAGCATCTAGGTCGAAATCACTATTCTGACCTCTACTGCAATCTTTGCTACAAAGAACTCGACATAAAAGTAATTCACAATCCGACCCTTTTAGCAATGCCACAACCCATGGCGTTTCTGCTCCAAACAAAAACACCAAGCCACGCCACGTTGCTGTCCTGGCCTCACTCGCCGAGGTGTCAGGCTCGAAACGCCGAGCCCGATTGCGTTTGTGGAAACGCCAATGAATTCGGCGTTTCTGGCCACGCTGAAAATGCCAATGGCCATGACGTTTCTAAATGGAAATGCCAAAGGCCATGCATGGACGTAGCAGCACTCCTGTCCAAGGCATCATGCATGCATGCATGTACTTTGGGGGATATCCATCTTTAGTTTGTACTAGTGGCATGCGTTGCATGCATGTATGTACTGCTGTGCAGTTTTTCCCTGAGAGAACGCGGAACGTTTCCTGATCCTGCGCAATCTTTTTGTGTACCACGCAAGGGATGGAGCAGCTACTTTTCCTGATCCTAAAAATAAAAATTGTGTAGCACGCAAGGGATGGATATAGCAAAATGATTTGTTGAGAAGATGATCAGCAAGGAAATAACCTAAAAGCTATGCTGCGCCAACTGATCTGACAAAACAACTGGCAGTTGTTATACTATCAGTAAGGAAATACACGGGCCAAAAAGTCACGCCAATGATGCTCTCGTCCCAGTGAAATTTCTGGCCGGCTTACCGAACGTGTACGTTATTGCCCTGTACTAGTGGCATGCGTTGCTGGCATGGCATGGAAACGCCAACGCTCAAGGCGTTGCTGGCAAGGGCAGCAATGTTCACTTGCTTGGCGTTTTCATGTGGATCGGCAAAGCTAGCTAGCTGGGCGTTTGAATATGGATTTAAAATGCGAGCTACTTCGGCGTTTCTATATGAAGAAGAAACGCCACGGGTTGTGGCGTTGTTAAAAGGATCAGATCGTGAAATACTTTCATGTTGAGTTCATTTTGTGACAAAGATTGCTGAAAAGGTCAGAATAGTGATTTCGGGCTAGCATCTACTCCCTCCGTTTCAAAATAGATGACCAAACTTTATACTATAGTTAGTATAAAATTGAAAACAATTTTGATGACCAAACAAGGCCAGAACTTGGCCGCAATGATGCCATCTGTAGATCATGTACTATGTAGAGTAGAAGCGGAAGGTATAGCATGGAAACAAGCAGGAATTCTCAAAGGCGAGGCGCACGCCTTCTTTGGGGTGGTGTCGGCGTGGGCTAGTGTGAGAAGTTAGCTAATGTGAGGGTGTGTTTAAGTGGAGTTTGGTGTCACATAATATGTAACTGCCAACGTGGATGGGCTCCTTACCCCATCCTATTTTTTAATATATACTACAACCGTCCTTGTTTATTGGTCCACTTAGTATTTTGTGTCACATTTTGTTCATGAATTTAATTAATAAAATGTTAATGCATGTCCCAAAAAAATATCATTGAAAACTATGTTCAAACACGAATCCAACAATATAAATTTTTTATAACATGCATTAACATTTTGACAATTAAATCTATGATCAAATTTTGACACATAATACAAAGAGGACCAATAAATCTGGACGGAGGTAGGAGGTAGTAGTACGCACACTCGCGCGTATTCGAAAAAATCCCAACGTCCTTGCAGGCTTTGCCAACATGGTGACACCCTGTTTTTGTTGTTGCTATTTAGAAATAGGGGATAAGCGGTGAGAGTGAGAGTGATGGCAATATATGCAACAAGTTACGAATGTACACCATTTGATGGACGAAAGCAATTACACTTTATTCGAGAGTTTCCTCCAAATTTTTTTCTTGGGCAACGTATACATTATAATCTCAGCACCACCATAGGCCACTGAATCAAATTTCCTTTTTCCATTAGGAAAACTCAACCTCTGAGCAAATAATAAATAATACTACCACAGCTCCACATAATAAATAAATAAATAAAATAATGTTTATGTGTGGAGGATGGGCGGGCTGGAGTAGGGCCCGTTGAGCCAGCCGTCGCTGATGTGCTTGTATGCTGCCTCGGTGAGGTGGATGCCGTCCCAGCTGAGGTGGTCGGCCGGGTTGGCGCACGCCGCCGCGCCCGGCATCCCGCACCGCGCTCTGTTGGCGTAGTTGTACTTGCCTCCCCCGGAGCCGCAGCACGCCTCGAAAACCGCGTTGAAACCTGCAGAGACCCTTGTTAGCTAGCTAGACGGATCGATCACTACCTAGAACGTGCATGAACAGTGCCCCGGTCGGCGCCGGTGCTCCATGCATGCATGCATGTGGAGGCATGTGTTGGTTGGGCGTGTCAGCCAGTGCCGATCCACCATTACTTGGCCATCATGTCAGCTCTAGATCTTCTTTGTGAATGATTTTTTTGAATGCTTTTTTTTTGAATGATTTGAAGATCTTCTACTCGTCGCCGCGCAGGAAATGCAGGAATCTCACATGCAGGGACATGTGCCCAGAGTGGGTATGCAAGTAGCACCACACTGATACTGATGCCGACGCTGACACTAGTGCCGTGTCCACTGCTGCTGCTAGCTCGTGCACAAACGCGGAATCTATCTATCCACACGTTATGCGTGGCTTGTCTGTCCCTGGCGTGTTAGTTAGACTTATTGCTGAAAGAAGATGCCCAACGGCTACCTAAGACTAAGAGAGTACTGGTCGGTCGGAAGGAAATGTGGGAACTACTCCGCGTGCGCACGTACGTACCGTATTTGCTTGGGTTCTGGACCATGTCGTAGACGGCGGAGTAGAAGTCGGCGTACATGATCCGCGCCGCCCGGCCGTAGCGCTTCCGGAGGCGGGCAATCTTGGCCTGGAGCAGGTTGTTGTGGAACGTGGAGAGGTCGTTGAACTTGCGGAGGCAGCCGAGGCTGTCGTAGTCGGCGCTGCTGTTGGTGCCGTAGACAGTGAGGTAGATGGGGAAGCACCCGATGGGGAGCACCCCGGGCACCACCACATCCCTGGCCCCCATGGCCACCACCTTCTCCACGCCCCTGATGATGGTGTTGACGATCTTGGTCGTGTACCTGCCAAAGTTTTGAATAGCAGGCTATGATAAGTAGCGGTAGTACTCACCCAAATCAGCTATATATCGGTGAAAAATCATGCAAAATCAGGCTATAGCGGACAGGATTTCATTTAGCGGCATTGGTACCGGCTCGCTTGGTCCGGGTTGTAGTTGCCGAACAGCATCGCGTTGTAGTCGTTGCCGCCGAACTCGCCGAACACCACCAGCGAGTCCCGCAGGTACCGCTTGCAGTCGTTCCCGCACACGGTGGCGGTGATCTGCTGGAACCACTGGATCTGGAAGCTGATGGGCCCGTTGTTCCAGATCTTGTCCGAGAGGCCGAGGCCGCGGAAGAAGGGCGCGTCCATGGCCGTCGCCCCCGTGATGGCCATGTTCGCGCCCTGCTTGAAGTCCGTGCCGTTCGCCTTGGACGGTGGCAGGAACGGCACCCCAAACTTGGTGCCTGCAATGCGTCATCGTACGTACGTCAAGCAAGAACGATTTATTTGAGCAAGATGGAGTGTGTGTGCGGAGCAGCGGAGCACAGCACTTACTGAGGAAGTCGACGATGACGCGGCCGTCGGAGCACCGGCAGGTGGGGGTGCCGAAGTAGGTCTCGCCGTAGGGCGGCTGCGTGAAGGTGATCGCCGTCGGCTTCCCGCTCGTGCACAGGTTGCCCGTGTCAGTGATGGAGTCGCCGAAGTTGAACACCGCGTTGTACTTCTGGGCCTGGGCGGACGCCGCACCCGCAAGAAGCAGCAGGGCCAAGCATGGCAGCAGCTGCCGCCGCACCGGCACTGGCACCGCCACCGCCGACGACCTCATCGTCCCAGCCGCTGGCTGCTGCGGACGAGACAGAGGGGGAGGGAGGCACGCAAAGCGGCAAAGAAGAAAGCTACGGAAAGGAAAAGGAATGGGGGATGCATGCTCTTGGCCAGTGGCCGGGCTTTCTATAGCCCCCGTGACCGGCGCTTTAATTCGCTTTCGATTCGAATCTCTTGTCCGCTGAGACTGAGGACGAGCGTCAAGCATGTTACTACCCAGCTAGCTAGATTGTCCTCCCCTTCAGTATTTTATGGTATTTTATCAGTGGTTGCCAGGGAGAAATTTGTCTCTCTCTTTGACCTTTGCTACACTTTCAGCTCGGTTTGTCTTCCCCAGAGAGGAAACTTCACGTGAGAGATCACCACCACCGCCTTATTATTCTCCGATTCTCTGTAAAGGTCAGCATACTACGATCCTGCCATGATACCAAAGGACGCACAAAGCAGCTCCACACATGCATGCGTGCGTGGCTAGCTCTGCTCCATGGAGAGCTTCACCTGCCCATATGGCACCGTGTGTGATCTGAATGTTAAGATTCATACAAGTACAAAAGATAGTTGGGAAGAAATAACCCAATCGGACGTACGGTAAAATTTTTCTCTATGCAACCTCTCCTCTCAGACAAGTAACTCCCGGATAGATCGGATCTCGTACACAGGCGGAAAGGAGGCGACCATGGATTCCCTTTGCATGACGCCAGAGTCGCCGCTGTTTCCCCCTCCCTTCGCCGGCCGCTCTGGGGCTGGGAGGGAGGGGGAACTCGGATTTGTGCGTCGGGTGGGTTCTCAGTAGGGAGTAGGGTTAGCGTTGAGGGAGATTTTGCCGAGGCCGTTGCAGCGGCGTCACAACTGAATAAGTTTTCCCGGGCTCTGATCACGGTCGGGTTCGTTGAGGTTGTAGGCTATGGTGTTTGGAGGCTGATCGAAACTGGCCGGTTTTGGTCCTCGGATAGGTGGTGCTTGTGTGGAGAAGGAGATTCTTCTTCCACCTCGTCGGTATGATTTTCTGTTGTAGTTCTTCATCTTTCTTTGTGCTGCTGATGGAGGGATGTCCTCCTTTGCCCCGGCAGTTGGCTCGGCCGCATCGTCGGAACCAAATCATAGTTCTCTTCCACCTGAAAGGGGCACATGTGTTCCTTGTCTTTTCGATGCTGGAGCAAAGAAAACGGGGACATCATGGAGGCGATCATGCCGTGGTTGAAGATGATGAGTTGCTTGGGTCTGATTGCAAATTTTTGTGTTACAGGGGCCGACTCACAAGATTCAAGGACGATGACACAGAACTTCGGAGATCTTCGTGTTTTATAATTGTTTTACAGTGCTTTTTGTTATTCTGGTTCTTTGTGGATGCATTAGGACGTGCTTGTATGAATCAAGGACTTTGTATTAATTTGCAATTTGAATACAAGCATACTTTCTAAAAAACAACTTTCTCTATGACAACGGAAAGTTGTAGTCATGGTATCTCCAACGCCAACCCTCAAAACGTCCATAGCCGCCCGGACCGCGTGGTCCGGACGTGTTTTGCCATTCAATGCGGGTTTGTATCGGTTCCTGACCGGTTCTAAAAGAAGCATTGGGGGCGCGAGATGAAGAGGGTAAAGAGGGTGGGAGAGGATAACGATGTACCTAACATGTAGGCTCATGTAGTCAGTGATAGAAAAAGTGGTTCTTCGACGGTACTAACTTTTACCAGACAAACATATCAGGGTTGCTTTAGGGTTGGGATTGACCGGGATCAGTAGTTTGGATACAAATTTCAGGGATTAATTGTTCAAGATATGATTTCGATGAGACGTACGTGTTCAAGGTATATTTCAGACTTTTCTCTTTCAGAAACATGATATAATTAATGTAGCATAAGTTTTTGTTATCTTACTAGTTTTTTCCTTCTTACAAACTGATATGCGTACAATCTGATTGTTTCTAGCTTTATGGTTCCCATAGCCCACAACAATTCATTCATCTCCTCATTACCCCCCCCCCCCCCCCCCCCCCCCCCCCCGGCCCCCTTTTTACTAGTATTTTGTTTCTTTGCATCAATCGAAGCAAGAGAGGAATACTTTGACATTGTAACATAGCCTAATCCGGAAGGAATGGGGAATGTATGAAGTGTCCAAAGGTTTGCTTGGTAGGAAATGCTATGAATGAATATTATTTGTTCGTTCCATTCATGTAGGTTGGCATCATGAAATCGACTACATAGCTCCAAGACCTTGAACTCATCAGTCGGGGGAACTCCCATGGCGATGTACCTACCCACAACCTCCATGGCTCTATGACATCCGGGAAGATCTGCCTTGCACATCGGTGAGCATTAATTAATCTTCATTGAGGAGGGGCATCTACCAGTGGTACCCAACCTCATATCACAACGATAGGCCGTGTCCAACGTCAGGTACTCGATCAAAGGTGCGCTCTCGAGAATGTGGATCGTGAGATGGATCTAGCCCTTGGATGGACAAAACCCTGTGATAGTCACCTGCCTGAGGCGGTCATACTGGCGCTTCAGCCTCTGCCCCGGCACTCGTCATTGTCCTCTCCAATAACGAGGTCGGTCCTAAGGGCACCCTGCTCTACCTGCATATAGATACACATGTAGGATCAACAATAATGTTATTGTTACGACAAACAATTAACACACTAATTGGCATAGATAGCTCCAAATGATATACATAATGATTTACCTGCAAGATGAAAGAATCCACTACAGGAGAAGCATCAAGAAAAGAAACCAAAGAGAAGATGTCGCAGCTTGGAGGGAGGGACATTACTCCTCTACCGAGTCCGATGTCCATGTTCTTGAGATGAGGGAGCTCCGAGGGCAACATTGGAATGTTGATGTTCTGAAGAAGAACAAATCCCAAGGTTAACCATGTGCTTGTTTGTTCCAACATAAAACTACAGTACACATTCATATATTGTTGATTAAATATACTATGAGAGAGCATATATACCTCAGCACGAGACTGGATGGTGAGGTTCTCGACATTTCCTGCAATAGATGGAAGCCCCGCGCGAGCATCAGAGAGAATGCAACACAAGCTTACATTCTTAAGCGGCAAAGAATTTTGGATAGATATATTGAACAAGGCTCCACTATAATGGAAGGAGTTGGGGCATGGAGCATCGATCTCTACTATTTGTAGCCTCTTGAATTCTATAACAGCAAGAAATTTTAGTTCCGCAACGTACATGGTATTCTCAAGCAACTTACCCCACTGCGTAAGGATATCTCCAGCCGCTCCAAGGCAGTAGATTTGGAGAGCGACTGCAATAATTCTTCCTCATTAATATTGAGAAAACGAAGATGCACCTTTTTTCTATCTTCTTAACAGGCCAAGTGTCGGAATGGGATCTAAAGCACAACTAGTGAGGTGAAGAGACTGAATTGAACTTGCAACTGCTTCGTTGGACAAAACCCAACATCGGAATTTGTAGATTTTCTTCATGAAAATATACGTAGCCAAGCTAAGTTCTTTAGTCCCAGACTTGACGGTGATTTGGAGCCACCTGTCCAAGCAGAGGCTTTGATTTCCTTGCAAGGGTTAAGCCCAAGTTTAAGCATTTCCACCTTAACCCCATTGCTGTGATGGTTCAAGAATTCGGTCAACTTTGTCAATGATATAGGTTCCTCTTTCCTAAAATTTCTTGTTACTCAACTCTCAAGTGTATCAGAGTTGAGTACGAGCTTGGAATAGTATCTCACAAACATAGAAACCCACACGAGCAGCTGCTTGCACTCACAACAGAGAATGTATATGATGTGGGATGTCTTGCAAAACCAAGGTTGACAAGTTTCAACGGTCAGATTGTACTCTCTTCGTTCTAAAAGATGGAGTAAGATGTATTAGTTTTTTAGAGAGTCAAAGTTATCTAACTTTGACCAAGTTTATAGAGAAAACAATCAATGTCTACGATAGCAATTCTTTAACATTAGATTTGTTACTTGCTGCTAAAATACTTGAATGCCACCGATCGAGATTATTATTTTTACTTGCTACGTGCTATGTCTGATGAATATACACCTGGCTGGCAGCAACACATACCTGTGGGAGATCCTCAAAAACGGCCATGGCCGATATATTTTGGGCAGCTTGAGAAATATGGTGTTGCTGTTGGAAGGTTCCCACCGGTTGATGCAGCCTCTGGTCGACTATCTGCGGTGCAGCAGATCTTGCCTCAGTTCTGCCCTACAAATTTTGCCAAAGAGACGTGCAAATTCTCAAGAGCCAGCGCTGGTTCAACAAGGAAAGATGGAACCAAGCCGAGCCAGGTTAGGTTACGATCGACGGAAGCGACGGGATAATCTGAAATTGGTTCAACATGAGATCGATTTTCGCCTAGATCTAACGGAAGAAGCGCGGCGCATTGGACAGGAACCGATTGAGAGGGCCGGCGACGGGAGGAGCTGGACACGCCGATCTCGCCTGTGCACCGGCCAAGTTTCGATTGTGTCTAGGTTTTTTGGGCCGAAACGGCGGCTGCGGTTCCCGTTTCAGCTCTCCGGCCCAGGACAACCTCCGATTTGATCAGAGTTAGCTGATCTAATAACTCTAGTTAAACTCTCTGCCATCCAAGTCGTTGTAGTATAGTGGTAAGTATTCCCGCCTGTCACGCGGGTGACCCGGGTTCGATCCCCGGCAACGGCGTTTCATTTTTTTCTTTGCCTCTCTTTTGTTTCTGCACTTCTACAGCAATCGCGCCAAACCTGTTGCAGTTCGTCAGTAGGCAACGGCGAACTTTTAGGAGTTGTCGATGGCAGAGAAAACCAACGTCATTTTTGTTCTTGTTTTTTGCACAACTGCAGGAGTTGGCGATGGGTGCAGGAAGCCAATCAATACAAAGTTCGTCCAAATTTAACATCGTTAGCTTTACTTGATGGAAATTCTATGGATCAACGGTGGCACATTAACAGTAGACCATGTATTTATATGTCTCAAAAAAAAAAGTAGACCATGTATTTAGTAGACGGCGTACAGCCCTGAATATCCTCCATGTGTGTGAGTGGACGATCGGGTCGCTGTCGCCGATCAGCACGATCCTTCGATCCTTCCTTCGCCGCAGAAAGGCCTATAGCCGGAAGAGGACAAGACTCGCCGCATGTAGATCAGCGACGACCTTGTGGGAGCGGTACTGAAAATTTTACAAGATGATGTGCTTCCTGGTTCGAATGACGACTTTCAAACATAAAATCACACTTCTTGAAATAGCCTCCCAAGCCCTAACCCTTTGTTGATGTCCTT
The DNA here is from genome assembly GCF_003073215.2 of Triticum urartu. Lineage (NCBI taxonomy): Eukaryota > Viridiplantae > Streptophyta > Magnoliopsida > Poales > Poaceae > Triticum > Triticum urartu. The sequence goes on from NC_053022.1 coordinate 542,692,252, forward strand.
CACCACTGGCTTGTAATCACATGCAATCATCAAACGGTTCAAAGAAAAATCATTGGCTAAAGCCAATGCTTCACTGACACGCTACAACTTCATGACTGCTGGATCATTCAATCCCGGAAGTACAATCGTTGAGGATCCGATATAATTGCCATGTTCATCTCTTTGCACCGCGGCTGCTGCACCCACATCCCCATTGTGAGACATACCTCTGTCGACATAGATCTTTGCCTGGCCGCTCGGAGGGTGCTTCCAAGTGTTAGACATCGTTATCGCATGTGCACGCCTCCGCGGTGTCGTTGTTCCGGTAGTCCTCTTCAGGCTATCCAACTCTGAACACTCTCTCGGGGGGTGTTGGTGTCGGCTGTTGTGGTTGTGTTTGGCATCTTGCAATGGGGTGTGTGGATAGAGGAATGCAGTGACGGTCCTCTTCTTCGATCTCATCGAATGAAGTTGACGGTGCTGGGATCTAGCGGACATGGGGATCGAAGAACCCTGGCTGACGTGCCACAAAGTTTCGGTCTTGTTGCTTGAGACAGTCCGGTTCATCGGCTCGAAAAGCATCCTTGTATGCAAAGGTGCTCCTCTAGATCTTGGTATGAAGGCAGTTCCCCTCTTTCTTCGATGTTGCTTCAACAACGGAGGAGGACGATGGTGGGCGATGTTTTGGTGTGGCACAAGATTCTGCCAAAGTAAAATTTTAGTTTTACTTCTTGCGAAGTCTTTGATTCAATATTGCAAGACATCTATGTATGTCTTCTGTGATGACCACATATGTACTCTTTGTAATACGTTTGTCTAATAAAATATATGTGATTATGTAAAAAAGAACTCTGAAATAAATCTTGCTACAAAAAGATGTGTCCACATTGGACTTTGATAATAAATGGACTCCACTCATGTATTGGTGTATTGCTTTTGTGTGTGTTGTCAAAACCGCCCAAAAAGCGACAAACCCACACGGAAACGTTTCCTTTTTTTTGGAGAACACGGGGAATACGTGTATCACACTCCATCTCCAGTCCGTTTCGGCCGAGTTACCGACTGGATCAAACACACGCTCTAGTTTTTAGGCCACGCCCAACGCAGTATCTACTATATCTAAATAGCTAGCCTTCACTAATTATTTCTCTCAACATGCAAGCATGCCACATCATCACACAACATGCATGACAAAAGGCCCACCTCCACTATCATATATCTCTCAACATGCAAGCATGCCACTTCATCATGAAACGTCATGAAAAAAAGACTCATCTCAACATGCAAGCATACATGAGAATTTTCATTCTATTAAGTTATTTATATTTAATAAACATTTTACAACTATATAGTAATGAAACGCAATAAATTATATGTATTTTCAGTTTTAACTTTTTATATTATTACTTCAAATATTCACGCGTCATACAACAAAACACATTTAAATATGTTGCTAAATATTTTCGCAACAACGTGCAGGATATCATCTAGTTTCCGAAAATAGGAGGAGACGGGGCGCAATAAACCCCCAAATTCCGCATAACATTCAGATACATACGCCGCCGCCGTTATCCGGCTGGATCTCCACCGCTACGGGGCAATGGCAAAGAGGTCCAGGAAGAAGAAGGAGCAGCCGGCGGCGGCGGCAGAGAGCCTCCCCGAGGACCTCCTCGTCGAGGTCCTTGCGCGGGTGCCCTACAGATCGCTCTGCTGCTTCAAGTGCGTGTCCAAAGCATGGCGCGCCCTCTGCTCCGACCCCGGCCTCCCGAAGAGGTCGCCGCAGGCCCTGTCGGGCTTCTTCTGCTACGCTCGCAGCGACTGGAATAACGAGCTCTGCTTCCGCAACCTGTCGGGCCGAGGCCGGCCCCTCGTCGACCCCGGCCTCCCTTTCCTGCGCGGCGCGTGGGACGGGGGCGTCCAGACCGTGGACTGCTGCGGCGGCCTCCTCCTCTGCAAGTGCTGGAAGATATCGTCTGCCACCAGCTCCGGCGCCGACACAGAGTTCGTTGTGTCCAATCCAGCTACGGAGAAGTGGACTGTCTTGCCTGCTAACGAGGAGCTGCTTCAGGAGAGGAACATCATCCGTCTGGCTTTCGACAATTCGACCCGGCCGCTCCCTCCCGCTTCGCCGTGTTCGTGCTCGTGCGGGGCGACGGGATCACCAGAGTGGAGATCTTCTCATCGGAAACCGGAAGGTGGGCTTCCAAGGAGAGCGAATGGGGCGACCACACTAGCGTGGTTGATCATGATGGTTCCGTCTCTCTCTTCTTCGGTGGCGCGCTGCATCTAACTACCCACGATTCTTCGGTGATCACGGCGGATGCGGAAGGGAATACTTGGCGGGAAATCCGAATGCCGCCTCACCATAGCAGACACCTCCGATTATGGTTATATTGGGCAATCTCAGGGACGCCTGTATGCAACGCATATGGATTACACTAATGGTAATCGCCAGCTCTCGGTCTGGGTTCTTGAAGATTATGCCAGTGGGCAGTGGACTCTGAAGCATACCGCCAACATGTCGGAATTGATAGGCCATGATGAGGTGTGTACATTTGTAGCATTCGGTCCGGACTCCGGAATGCAAATCGATCTTTTTCCAAATCAATGGGTTGAATGAAAGGCTTGTGTCATACGATGTGGAAAACCGGAGACCTCGTGTTGTCTTCTGTTTTGAGAATAGTCATTATGATCTCCGGTGCAAACCTTATATTCCCAGTTACATAGAATGGTTGTCCGATGGTTGTAAAAATTAAGCAGCTCCATGGTCACTTCATGAAAGTCATCAGATGTTAAATATGTATGGTTCAGATCTTCTACGCACAGCTTGGTTTTCTTCTGTACTTTGATGTTCCAGTCCATGCCTTTGTGGCTTTGAACAATGTTGTGTAGAAAGGGTTTGCTACTGTGGTTTGCCTAGTCAGTAGTCACTTCAATTCGTTTGCTTTCATGGACTAGTTGTGGACTGCGGTCGCAAATCTGTGGTTTTGGTAATAAGTCATCTATGGTTGCGATTATCTGCATTTTCACATTTCCTTTCTATTTATTTCCTGTAATTATCTGCATGCATGTTCACCTCAACCATACTCGTATGTATTTGGAAACAGGATGTGTTAGAAGGGAGAGAGAGATTGGTGGAATTGTTGATGTATTGCTTGAGCCTCATGGGCATATATATAGGAGTACATGGTCATCTTGGAGTACAAGGCAGGGTAGAATAAATCCTACGCTATCCTAAATAAATATTATACTCAACACCCCCCGCAGTCACAATGGTAGCAACGCAGACGGTAAGACTGGAGAAGAATCCGAAGGCATGCCGATGGAGACCACCCCCCCCCCCCCCCCCCCCCCCCAACAGTTGTATCGGTCGATGCATCGCGGAAGTCGTTGTTGGAGTGGAAACCGACGAGGCTGCTCAAGCAAGGCGGTAGCCCTTTGTGCCGTTTGTCGAGGTAGCCGAGAGCGTGGGTGGTGTAGCCATGCGAAGAATGCTGTGGTCGATGTCGAGTCGGGGTGGCCGGTGTCGAGATAGTCGTCGTGGAGCGAGAAGAAGAGGAGCGGCGGCGGCGGCCTAAGGAGGCGACGGTGCTCGAAGTAGGCGAGAAAGAACCCGATAGCATGATGAAGACCGGCACGGACGGTGGCGTTCCCGTGCCTAGGGAGGCGGCGCAACGCATACCACGTAGAAGTCGACGCGCGGGGACGACGGAGTAGACCGCGCGCCGTGATGCTATGACCCGAAGGGGCGACGCAGCGGCAGCGCACCGGTCGGGGTGACGGCGGGGAAGACCTCATGGCGGTTGCAGGGACCGCGTGCCACGCTCGCTACGGCCTGACCGGGCAACGCAGTGGCAGTGCGAGGGTCGATGCAGCCTCGGGGACGGCGGTTTACCGCGGGCCGCGGCACTACGGCCTGAAGAGGCGATGCAGTGGCAACGTGCGGGTTGGTGCAACCATGGGAATAGCCTCCCGGCGGCGGAGATCACGTGCCGCGGCGCTACGACCCGAAGGAACGACGCAGCGGCAGCGCGGATCGCTGCAGCCACAGGGAGAACCACAGGGCAGCGGATCGCTGCAGCCACGAGGAGAACCACAGGGAAGCGGCGCTGCGGCCTGACAGGGCTACGCAGCGGCAGCCCGTTGCTCGATCGGTGATGGGGCGCGCCGAACACGGCGTACTTCCAAAATAAAAGTTTGGTGTTCGGAAATCGCCCCTACCATGAAGGTTAGGCACGGGGCGAAGCACGTGATTCTCAAGTATTTGAGAACCTGGAATGCCACCACACCATCATGGATGATGATCCTTTTTCCTCACGATTTTCATATCCACAACCACATGTGCAGTAGATTAGGTAGTCCTGCGAGCAAGTCAACATCCTCATGCACCAGTTTCTCAACATTAATTACCAAACTCCAGAGCTTTTGGTGTTGGACGATCCAAACACGAACCCTCGAAAACGTCCAACTTGTTGCAACATGGAGTTCCTCAAGATTACTCTCAGTACTGTTAGTTCTCCAAGAAACCAATTCAACAGATGGAGGAAAATATATATTACTCTTTCTATTAACTAATATAAGAGCGTTTAGTTTACGGAGGGAGTACTATCAGATCAAAGATTTCTCTTATTGCAACTGAGAAATTAGGCCACGGAACACCAGAAAATGTCCATAAGAATTCCACGTTGGATGGTGGTATGTTCCACATCATCGCAACAAAAATCAAGATGACTGAATCTTAATATTCACATCACACGTGCGTAGTTGTCTTTCTCTTTCTTTCTCCCTAGCTAGGTGCCATATGGGCAGGTGAAGCTCTCCATGGAGAAGAGCCACGCATGCATGCATGTGTGGAGCTGCTTTGTGCGTCCTTTGGTATCATGGCAGGATCGTAGTATATATGCTGACCTTTACAGAGAATCGGAGAATAATAAGGCGGTGGTGGTGATCTCTCACGTGAAGTTTCCTCTCCGGGGAGGACAAACCGAGCTGAAAGTGTAGCAAAGGTCAAAGGGAGAGACAAATTTCTCACTGGCAGCCACTGATAAAATACTAAAGGGGAGGACAATCTAGCTAGCTGGGTAGTATTCCTTTCGTTCCAAATTACTCGTTGTAGAAATGGATGTATCTAGAATTAAAATACATCTAGATATATTCATATCTGCGACAAGTAATTCGAAACGGAGGGAGTTGTAAGAATAGGTATAAGCGCTCCTACTCCTCGAGGGAGCCGCATCGTATGTATTTATATTGAGGCGAACGTGCCTTGCCGTAGCGTACAAGTCCAGAGAGAATACCGATCTGGTTCGGTTTAGGAGACAGGGATAGCTACGGGAGGAGAAAGAGATAGAGATAGGTTAAGATTACATAAGATGAACAGCTCAAACTCTAACACCCTCCCTTAATTTAAACTATCCTATGTTAAGATTTCTCTTGAACTCTTCAAAAGACTTGGCTGGCAAAGCTTTGGTGAATCCATCAGCCACTTGATCCTTGGATGGAATGAACCGTATATCCAACTTCTTCTCTGCAACTCTTTCACGCACAAAGTGAAAATCAATTTCAATGTGTTTGGTTCTACCATGAAACACTGGATTAGCAAAAAGATAGGTTGCTCCCAAGTTGTCACACCATAGACAAGATATACGAAGTTGCTTGATTCCTAGCTCATGAAGCAAAGATTCCACCCAAATAATTCAGCAGTTGCATTTACTAGTGATTTGTATTCAGCCTCTATGCTTGACCTTGACACAGTGGCCTGTTTTCTGGCACTCCAAGAAATAAGATTTGAACCAAAAAACACTGCAAATCCTCCAGTTGACTTTCTGTCATCAACACATCCTGCCCAATCAGCATCAGAGAAGGCACTGACAAGTGTGGAACTAGAACGTCTGAACTGGAGTCCCAAACTCACAGTATGCTTAATGTATCGTACAATCCGTTTGACAGACGTCCAATGAGTAGAGGTAGAAGCATGCAAATATTGACAAACCTTGTTTACAACAAATGATATATCTGGCCATGTCAAAGTTAAGTATTGTAGGGCTCCAACAACACTTCTATATTTTGTGCTCTCCTCTGCATTAAGAGGTTCTCCCTGATATGCTGAAAGTTGTTCTGAAGAAGACAATGGTGTAGGTGAGGGTTTGCAATCCTTCATTCCCATATGAGTTAGAAGTTCAGTGGCATATTTCTCTTGATTCAACACTACGCCATCTTGAGTCTTCTTAACTTCAATGCCCAAGAAGAAATGTAAATCACCAAGATCCTTCAAAGCAAACTCTGAACTCAAATCATGCAAGAGAGCATTAGTGGCATCTTGAGAAGAACTTGCAACTATAATATCATCCACATATATGAGCACAAAAATCATTGTGTTTGCCTTATTATAAATGAAGAGAGATGTATCTGCCTTGGATGGAATAAACCCAAGATGCTTCAACTGTGAACTTAGCCTTGAGAACCATGCTCTAGGTGACTGCTTCAGACCATAAAGAGCTTTGCCGAGCTTGCAAACATAATGAGGTGTTTGTTTGTTTTCATATCCTGGTGGTTGCCTCATATAGACCTCCTCTTCCAGAACACCATGCAGAAACGCGTTCTGAACATCTAGCTGTCGAAGACTCCATCCCCTAGAAACAGCAATGGCTAGCACAAGTCTTATAGTAGCAACTTTTACAACTGGGCTAAAGGTATCTTCATAATCAATACCATACCGTTGCTTGAATCCCTTGGCAACTAGCCGTGCTTTGTATCTATAAGTTGAGCCATCTGCTTTTCTTTTGATTCTATAGACCCACTTGCAGTCAATAATATTTTTACCTCTCTGACTTGGCACCAAGTGCCATGTTTTATTTTTCATGAGCGCATCATACTCTTCATCCATAGCCCTTTTCCATTTAGGATCTCCAAGTGCATCTCTCAACTTTGTTGGTTCACCTGAAACACATAACATCCCATATGGTACAGTACCATCTCTTCTTATTTTGGGATTTCTAGTACCTTTTTGTAGCCGGGTCATGACCCTTGAGGTGGTAGCAGGCTGTTCTTGCTGCTGCACAGAAGATTGCACAGATCAGCTGGTGGCAGAAGATCCAGGAGATCCATCCATGTGTGTAGACTGTGCTGGTGCACCGGATCTAGTGGACCCTGGTGTGGCCTGACCTGAGCTAGCAACGGTTGGGTCCACAGAGTAATCCGGAGCAGAGGATCCCGAAACTGCTGCTCCTGTCCCCTGCATGCGCATGCCGGACGAGGGAAATCCCGCGTCGTCTCCTATCCCCCGCATGTGCGCTGACGTGGCAGACGCGGAGCGGGCTGGGGATGCCTGATTCTCCTGTTGGCTGACAGGCGTGTGATTCCGCGCGGATCTCCGCCCGTGATCCAAGGCGGATCGGCGCACAAGCGTGGAAGGCACCGCCGCATCCTCCTCGTGTTCTGCACCTGCTGCTTCTTCTTCAAACACATGAAATATAGGGTCAATTTGTACCGGATTTTGATCATCTTGGCCCCTTTGAACGCCGTTTTCTTCATGCACCTGCACAGACAAAGTACTCGGAGTAGAACTAGAAGGAATATTAGCACATTGGTTAGTACAATTGTTATCACCCCCTTGATCAAACTCCGGAAGTAGAAGAATTTATTTTCGAAGAAGGGCACCGGCATTTGGATGAAGTGACTTGAAAAGAAAGACAGATTCATCAAAAACAACATCCCTAGATATGAAGACTCTGCCAGTAGAGACATCAAGACATTTGACCCCTTTGTGTATATGACTATAACCTAAGAAAACACATTGTTTGGAATGAAACGCAAGTTTGCGTGTGTTGTATGGTCGAAGATTCGGCCAACATGCACAACCAAATATGCGGAGGGATGTATAATCAGGAGTAATACCAAAAAGACGAGTGATAGGATTCTCAAATTTGATGACTTTACTGGGTCTAATATTGATAAGGTATGTTGCGGCGAGAAAGGCCTCATCCCAGAATTTGAGAGGCATAGATGCATGAGCTAGCAATGCTAGTCCTACTTCAACAATGTGGCGATGCTTTCGTTCAGCAGAACCGTTCTGTTGGTGAGCATGGGGACAAGATACATGGTGAGAAATTCCAATCTTTTGGAAGAAGTAATTTAGTTTCTCATACTCACCTCCCCAATCCGTTTGCATGGCAAGAATTTTAGAGTTCAGTTGACGTTCAACAAGACTTTGAAAGTTGCTAAAAACTTGAAAGACATCGGATCGCTTCTTTAGCAAATAAATTCAAGTAAACTTGCTATAGTCATCAATAAAGCTTACATAATAAGAAAATCTACCGACTGAAGTGGGGGCTGGTCCCCACACATCTGAAAAAAATAAGTTGTAATGGAGCAGTAGATACACTAGTAGAGATGGGATATGGTAATTGATGACTTTTTTCTTGTTGACACGCATCACAAACTGACTCAATACTAGACACAAAAGGAAGTTTATTTTTGCTAACGACATGTTGAACTATGACTGAAGATGGATGACCCAAGCGTCTATGCCACTTTTCTGAAGATGGTTTGGTGACACTCCAAGATTGTTTATTTGACTCCGGCGAAGAAGAAGATGATATGATTGGATAAAGACCTCCCTCGCATCTTCCTCTAAGAATGACTCTCCTCGCTGCCAAATCCTTAATCACAAAAGAATAAGGATAGAATATGATGAGAACATTATCGTCAAGTGTAAAACGATGAACAGAGACAAGATTTTTCGATGCATGAGGGATATGTAAGACATTGTTTAGACGAAAATTTTTCTGAGGGGTTTTAACAATTGAGTTACCAATGTGAGTAATATCCATACCAGCTCCACTTGCCGTGTGCACTTGATCACCTCCATGATACTTCTCCCGCATCGTCAATTTGTCAGGCTCTCCTGTGATATGCTCGGTAGCTCCCGAATCTGCATACCAGTTAGTGTCGATGCCATATGAGTTGGTGACGAGGTTGACCTTCTTTTTTTCCCGACGATCTTCCTTGTACCGATCCCAGCAGTCCCTGGCGCCGCCAGCATGGTATTTGTAACATATCTGGCACTCTGGGTAATCATCCTCATGTTGCTGATACTGCTGTGGTGGCGGCTGGCGTTGACGCTGCTGGTAGCCGCTATTTCCACCGTTGCGAGCAGAAGGAGAAGGAGCACAGTCAGAACGACCACGTCCTCTTCGTCCGCGGCCTCCTCTGCCCCGATACTGGCCGCGTCCCCTGTACACGGCGTTAGCTGACGAACGAAAGCCTGGTCCGTCGCCTAGCATCTCCATCCTCTGACCGAAAGCGGAAATCTGTGAGAAAAGGTCATCAACCGTGATGGAGTTTTTGATGGCGCCAACTGCTGCGACGATGGGATCGTAATCCCTATCGAGTCCGGCGAGGATGTAGTCCACCATCTCTCCATCTGTCACCGGACGGCCTGCTGCCGCAAGCTCGTCTCCGAGGCTCTTCATCTTGGCGATGAAGGCATTGCTGGACATGTTGCCCTTCTTGGTGTTGGAGATGGCGATCCTCAAGTTTGTTATTCGCGATTGCGACTGCACAGCAAAGATTGTGGTAAGGGCGGTCCATAGATCAAAGGTACTTTCCTTACCAATAACTTGCGTGAGGATTTCTGGAGTGAGCGAATTCAGCAGATAACTTAGGACCTGCTGATCTTTGGCAATCCATGGACTATACAGTGGGTTCGGCTCGATGGTCGTGGTCTTGTCCGCCTTGGCGACCTCCACTGTTTTCGGCGGCGTTGCATCGCTGCCGTCGAGAAGATCGGTCACCTGCGCGCCTCGCAGGGCTGGCAGAACTTGCGCCTTCCATAAGAGGTAATTCCCCCTTGCGAACTTCTCTGTTGGAGGAGCGCCGAGGTTGAGGCCGACGACGCTGGAACTCATGATGAAGACGAAGGAAGGGCGCTAGGGTTCTGGTTATTTTTGTTGTGTCGCTAGATGATAGGGAAGAGGCTAGCTCTGATGCCATGTAAGAATAGGTATAAGCGTTCCTACTCCTCGAGGGAGCCGCATCGTATGTATTTATATTGAGGCGAACGTGCCTTGCCGTAGCGTACAAGTTCAGAGAGAATACCGATCTGGTTCGGTTTAGGAGACAGGGATAGCTACGGGAGGAGAAAGAGATAGAGATAGGTTAAAATTAATTACATAAGATGAACAGCTCAAACTCTAACAGGAGTAACATGCATGACGCTCGTTCTCAGTCACAGCCATTGGAGTGTGGTCGGCCGGGCGGGCGAGAGATTCGAAAGCAGATTAAAGCGCGGGTCACGGGGGCTATAGAAAGCCCGGCCACTGGCCAAGCATGAAGCATCCCCATTCCTTTTCCTTTCCGTAGCTTTCTTCTTTGCCGCTTTGCGTGCCTCCCTCCCTCTCCTGCTCTCTCGTCCGCAGCAGCCAGCGGCTGGGACGATGAGGTCGTCGGCGGTGCGGCAGCAGCTGCTGCCATGCTTGGCCCTGCTGCTTCTTGCGGGCGCGGCGTCAGCCCAGGCCCAGAAGTACAACGCGGTGTTCAACTTCGGCGACTCGATCACGGACACGGGCAACCTGTGCACGAGCGGGAAGCCAACGGCGATCACGTTCACGCAGCCGCCCTACGGCGAGACCTACTTCGGCACCCCCACCTGCCGGTGCTCCGACGGCCGCGTCATCGTCGACTTCCTCAGTAAGTGATGTGCTCGGTTCTCCACACACACACTCCATCTTGCTCAAATAAATCGTTCTTGCTTGACGTACGTTTGCATGCAGGCACCAAGTTTGGGGTGCCGTTCCTACCGCCGTCCAAGGCGAACGGCACGGACTTCAAGCAGGGCGCCAACATGGCCATCACGGGGGCGACGGCCATGGACGCGCCCTTCTTCCGGGGCCTCGGCCTCTCCGACAAGATCTGGAACAATGGGCCCATCAGCCTCCAAATCCAGTGGTTCCAGCAGATCACGGCCACCGTGTGCGGCGACGCCGCCGCCTGCAAGCGCTACCTGCGGGACTCGCTGGTGGTGTTCGGCGAGTTCGGCGGGAACGACTACAACGCGATGCTGTTCGGCAACTACAGCGCGGACCAGGCGAGGAGGTACACGCCCAAGATCGTCAACACCATCATCAGGGGCGTGGAGAAGGTGGTGGGCATGGGGGCCAGGGACGTGGTGGTGCCCGGGGTGCTCCCCATCGGCTGCTTCCCCATCTACCTCACCGTCTACGGCACCAACAGCAGCGCCGACTACGACAGCCTCGGCTGCCTCCGCAAGTTCAACGATCTGTCCACGTTCCACAACAACCTGCTCCAGGCCAAGATCGCCCGCCTCCGGAAGCGCTACGGCCGGGCGGCGCGGATCATGTACGGCGACTTCTACTCCGCCGTCTACGACATGGTCCAGAACCCCAAGAAATACGGTACGTACGTGTGCACGCGGAGTAGTTCCCAAATTTCCTTCCGACCGACCAATACTCTTAGTCTTAGGTAGCCGTTGGGCATCTTCTTTCGGCAATAAGTCTAACTAACACGCCAGGGACAGACAAGCCACGCATAACGTGTGGATAGATAGATTCCGCGTTTGTGCACGAGCTAGCAGCAGCAGTGGACACGGCACTAGCTAGTGTCACTGTCAGCATCGGCATCAGCATCAGTGTGGTGCTACTTGCATGCCCACTCTGGGCATATGTCCCTGGATGTCCTGCGCGGCGGCGAGTAGAAGAAGATCTTCACATAATTCAGAAAAAAATCATTCCAACATAAGTTCTTGAGCTGACATAATAATCGCCAAGTAACAGTGGATGGACACTGACTGACACGCCCAACCAACACATGCCTCGACCCGGCAGTCCACATGCACGCATGCAGCACCAGCGCCGACCGGGACACTGTTCATGCACGTTATAGGTAGTGATCAATCAATTAGAGTACGGTGTTGTGCAAAGTTGGGTCATCTATTTTGAAACGAAGGGAGTAACTCGCAACGGTGTTGTGCTGTGTGTGTGCAGGTTTCAACGCGGTTTTCGAGGCGTGCTGCGGCTCCGGGGGAGGCAAGTACAACTACGCCAACAGAGCGCGGTGCGGGATGCCGGGCGCGGCGGCGTGCGCCAACCCGGCCGACCACCTCAGCTGGGACGGCATCCACCTCACCGAGGCAGCATACAAGCACATCAGCGACGGCTGGCTCAACGGGCCCTACTCCAGCCCGCCCATCCTCCACACATAAACATTATTTTATTTATTATGGAGTTGTGGTAGGATTATTTATTTATTATTTGATCTGAGGTTGAGTTTACCTAATGGAAAAAGGAAGTTTGATTCAGTGCCATATGGTGGTGTTGAAATGTATACGTTGCCCAAGAAAAAAAAACCGGAGGCAACTCTTGAATAAATTGTTAGTGCTTGCCCGGACCGACTTACGTCAGCGAATTCCCTATATGACACTTACTGCGTCAAAATGTTGTTGGTTCACACAGGCTTCCGTCAAATGGTATAAATTTGTAATTTGTTCTCTATTTCTTTTTTCCCATTGGGCATGTATTGCACTAAGTAACTTTCATTTAGGATTAGCAAATAAATAACTACGACGAGAACATGGTGTCATGATGCTGGCTAGGCCTGCAAAGACCACACTATAGCCCATTCACGTTCGAGCCCTGATTGCCGCGTGGTCCTTAGAAATTTCTTCTATAAAAAATACTACACAACGAAGACGCGCGTTGCCGCACCCATACATTCCACATAAATAATACTCATGAAATATTAGGGAAATAATTCAATTTTTCAAATAACGGTTCAGGTTACAATGCTAAAAGTCCGCAACCATTGACAAAGACTGTTTGATTTTTGCTAGAACAAAGAATGTTTCATTGAGAGGCCACATCTCTACTTGGATGCTCAACATCAGTTCCTTTCCTAGAACAAATACATAGCAACAAAAAGTTATCCTCCAATCCCGAAGAAGAAAAGCACCAATGATCTTGTCTGTGATGGTACCTTATAGTTGACACCCAGGGGAGGTGTATGCAAAATGCATGCCTTCGTTGCGATATGATACAGATGCAAACTCAAGTCTAGTTAGGCTGACCATTTAACTGAACACACACTAATACCGGCATACCTGAAATGAACAAGATGAGCTTTTACTAATCACTAGTAAATGCGCACGTGCAATACACATTAATATTTAGACAATATATTAATTGCATGCGAATATTAGGTATGCTATTATTTATGTGTTAATTTTGTGATTAGTGCTATATTTGGTATTATATTAATTGCACGTTAAACACGTTGACGCTCGTCATTGGAGCAGTCTAGGTCGTTGGATTGACTTAGTTTGATGGTCGAGATCAGCTGGATCTGCCCTTTTGGATCTTTTTATATTGGTATAGGTAAACTGAGCTTCTATAATCTGCAAATTTTAGAAAAAAAGCTTCTACCGATCAGAAAAGCTACATTATTTATGAACAATGTTATCACATGTTTGTTCGGATATTAGGATATACATTCATCTGAAAATATGCAAACCCTCGGTTTGCTCATAGTATTTTAAATAGCAAGCATGTAATGTAGGCACAATAGAAATCATCCATTTTAATCAAATGCCCAAGTATGTTCGTGATAAAGCTGATTTGTATTTACTTTCTTTTTAGCACGTAGAGATTCGTGCATCAAATAGTAAGACATGTAGTAGGGATAAGAATGCTAAACATAAAAAATAATGAAACTGCAATGGTCTACTTTGCAGTTCATTTAAGTAATCCTTCACATAAATACATGGGCCCAACCAAAATGTGACCTTAAAGTACAGTGGAAATGGATAAAATAAAGACCAAATGTTGTCACACATGTATCTATATGCAAGAACAACAATGAAAATCACCTGATAGTATAATAACTCAAGAATTACATTAGTCACATTCTCATGGCATAAAAAATAATGTCATGGAAAAGCATACCAAGAAAATAATGTATGACAGTTTTATGAAGCTATGTACCACTATGCGATGCGATTTTCTGATATGCTTTTATTGCAAGTTTATGGTCACCACATGGTGGTACAGGAAACTCCACCTAATAACCCGTGGCATCTGAAACGATATAGGAAATTGAAGAGCATCTTCACTTGGATGGATATCCAAATACTTAGCTTTGAAACATGGTAGATATCAGACATGATTCAAATCTTCATGGGGCCTATAGAATCTGAAAGCAACAAGCTCCTAAAAGCAACTTGGTCCAAATGGTTCAGAAAAATATATTGGTTGGATCAAGCTTCTACACACCACATACTTGCAAGGATATCTATAACATAACTAGATAACTCGGCCGAGCAAAGAAACAAATGGAAGTATAATAATTGTGCTCTGCTAAAATGACCCTTTCTAAGTCGGGATTTGTAACACATACCATTTGAGAAATGGTTTAGATATTTCCAGAAATGATTCAAGAATGGTAACTTATAAGTTATAAGGAAAAGAAGTAGGGAAACTAATAGTTACACTCTCTCATGTGCCAAATCTTGATCACTCATCATTGGAATAAAAAAATTAAGCTCTTCCTACTTACCATTCGGTGTCTTTGAGAATAGCAATCAATACAAGGAGCAGGCACCACAGAAGCTCAGAGCATCTACAGCCACGCCCCCAGCAGGCCCTCCCAAGGAGTTTTTGCTGCGTCGGCGCCGAAAAATCGGCCCAGTCGCGCCCCCAGGAGTCCGTTTTTCGCCAGTTTGGGCCAAAACTAGCGCTGGCGGACCCAGATCGAACCCGTCGCGCTGGGGGGCGCCCGGGGACGCCGGGGCGAGTGGTTTCGGCGCGAAAGCGGATGGGCCCGTCGAGTCAGCGAGACGCCACTTCATCGCCCTCATCGCCTCGGTTCCCGTGGGAATCAATGCGAAGGCTGCCGCGCCGGTCAGCCTCCATTGATGCCTCTCACGGGCGGCGCGCGATGCGCGTCTAGCCACGCATCGCCCGGCATGCAGCCCGTCACCGCCCCGCTACGGCTATAAAAGGCGACCTCCCCGCCGGTGGACGCCACAACTCTCATTTCCCACCTTCTCCGGCGTAGATAGCAACACTCCTCTCTTCCTGCCTACGAGAAACATGGCCGAGAGGTACCCAGGCGACGGCATGGCGGCGAACGGCTTCGGCCGCCGCCACCTCCAAGAGCAGGAGGCGCGCCTGCTCTACGAGGCTGAGTACCCGGTGCCCCCGGACATGCGGGTGCCGGGGACCTGGCGGCTGAGCGCCGCCGGCGTACCGGTGCCACCGGTGCCCGAAGGAGCGGTGCGGCGTGCCGAGATCGCCCGCATCCACTCTTCCCTGACGCAGGCGCAGAGGGACGAGCCGCGCTACGCCGCCGACAGCCACACCCTCTGGATCATGTACTTCCAGCGCCGTCGCGACGAGCAGATCGTTGCCACCAACGGCGTCATGCCCCGCGGCCGCTTCAATGCCGACAGTCGACGCGAGTGGTGGGGCGTGCCAGGCCGCACCCTCGAGGCCGTCCTCGACCACATCGAGACCGGCAACGTGCCGCGCCTCGAGTATCCGCAGCGGCCGACCTTCTCTCGCCATCGTGGTAGCTCTTGGACACCGCGGCGGATGGAGCCGGGGTCGTCCTTGTCGTCGGGTTCTGGTTCACCGGCCGCGCTCCGCCCCGTCAAGACCGAGCCAGAGGAGACGCCGCTCGGGCGCCGCACCTGCAGCGGTGCCCTCGTCATCAACAAGGGTGCCCGGCCCTCCCCGCCTGGTCCGGCTCCGGGGAGGCGCTCCCGCCGCCTGGTCTGGCCGAAGCCCGAGCCGGGGCTGCTCCTGGTGAAGCTGGAGCACGTCGACATGGCAGCCCCCGACAACGAGTCCGCTCTCAAGTGGGCGAAGGAGGACTACGTCCATGAGCAGGTCCGCCGCCAGCGCCGGGCGTACGCGGAGCTCCAGGCCCGGCGCCGCGGGCGCGAGGAGCGCGGGTCATCTTCCTCGACAACGACGAGGAGGACGAGGCTGGTGTTGGGGAACGTAGTAATTTCAAAAAATTTCCTACGCACACGCAAGATCATGGTGATGCACAGCAACGAGAGGGGAGAGTGTTGTCTACGTACCCTCGTAGACCGGAAGCGGAAGCGTTATAACAACGCGGTTGATGTAGTCGTACGTCTTCACGGCCCGACCGATGAAGCACCAAAACTACGGCACCTCCGAGCTTTTGCACACGTTTAGCTCGATGACGATCCCCGGACTCCGATCCAGCAAAGTGTCGGGGATGAGTTCCGTCAGCACGACGGTGTGGTGACGATCTTGATGTTCTACCGTCGCAGGGCTTCGCCTAAGCACCGCTACAATATTATCGAGGATTATGGTGGAGGGGGCACCACACACGGCTAAGAGATCAATGATCAATTGTTGTGTCTCTGGGGTGCCCCCTGCTCCCGTATATAAAGGAGTGGAGGAGGGGGCCGACCAAGGAGGGCGGCGCGCCCAAGGGGGGGAGTCCAACTCTCACCGGGAGTAGGACTCCCCCTTTTCCTATTAGGAGTAGGAGAGGGAAGGAAGAGGAAGGAGGGATGAAGGAAAGGGGGGCCGGCCCCCTCCCTTGCTCCTTTCCCCTCCTTTCCACTAAAGCCCAATAAGGCCCATATTCCTCCCGGGGGGTTCCGATAACCTCCCGGTGATCTGGTATTGTCCCAATCTCACCCGGAACCTTTCCGGTGCCCAAATATAGTCGTCCAATATATCGATCTTTATTTCTCGACCATTTCAAGACTCCTCGTCAAGTCCGTGATCACATCCGGGACTCCGAACAACCTTCGGTACATCAAAATATATGTCAGGACCCCGATTCTAAGTCACACCGATCTAGCCTGTAACACCTCATATCACTTTGCGGCCTCACGCACGGTATTCCCACGGGTGTCGCCTTACCATGGCCCGGGACCATCTGCGCCTTTTGGCTCACGTATATGATAGTGTCGCTAACATCCATATGACAAAGAACCCGTGCCGACATGACTAGTCGTGAACCCAAAGTGGCACTAACTTACGGGGACATGCATACATGAATCAACATCGAGCATGTCGGTTAGCAGCGTGTGAATCCGGGCTGTAGCTTGGGCTAACAGGACTCCAGGAACCCAGGCTGTAGCAGGCTAGGCAGGACTCCATATGTCACCGCGTGACATTTCCCCGAAGGGACAGACACAGGAACGAAGTGAATCACATGCCGGCCAGTCAAGTGCTCTGGAGCAGTAGTGCTAGGCTAGCAGGACTCCGGTGAACCGGGCTGTAGCGGACTACTATGGCTCATGGAAGCACAAGACTACATTTCCCCATAAGAGAGGCTACCAAGGATAGACAACTAGGTTGTCGGATCCCACACATACCAAGCATTTCAATCATACACACAATATGCTCGATATGTGTAAATACAACATGGCACCACAACATAACTCTACGACTCAAGTATTTATTCATTAGGCTCCGAGGAGCGAGATATTACAAACATGGGTCTCATGACCCAACATACAGAGCATACAAGCAACAAGCACATGCGGAAGCTTAACTTGTCTGAGTACAGACAACTACAAATGAAGAAGGCTGAGAAGCCTGACTATCTACAAGACCCTCCCAAGGGTACAAGATCGTAGCTGAGGTAACAAGCTAAACGTCGAAGTCCACGTGGAACTACTAGCGAGACCGACGTCTCTCTGCAAAACATAAAATAGGCAAACGTGAGTACAAATGTACCCAGCAAGACTTACATCAGAACTAGCTACATATGCATCAGTATCAATAAAGGGGGTGGTGGAGTTTGACTGCAGCAAGCCAGCTTTGACACGGTGGCTATCCTGAACTACGACTGCTGGTAACTCTTTTGAGGTGGCGCACACGAGTCCACATATTCACCATATCACTACACCACTATGGATCCGCTCCCGTCTCCCTACGAGAAGGCCATCCATAGCACTCACGCTTATCTTGCGCATTTTAGAGTATCCACTTTCACTTGTCTATGAACTATGCAAGGGGTCCAAGTTTCCATATCCTAGGAATCCGGCTATTCGAATAGATAATGACAACCCTGCAGGGGTGTACTTCTTCACACACGCTCTCGCCACTTACCACCATGTACACGTCGTGTATCTCGGCAACCTTCAAGCGGAAGCCTGGCGAGGGAGTCGGCCACGACCTGACTAACCAACAAGTCTCTAGTCCGGGTTTATCGCCTATTCGGGTTCCATCCGTAAGGAGATCCGGCCGGGGTGTCACTCACGGCCCCAAACGATGTGAGCAGGGTTCCTAAGCCCACCATCCGGGTGCCACTTGGTACACCGTGCCACTGTGCCTAGTCTGTCCCAAGCCCACCTGTACCGGGTGCCACTTGGTAGACTACTAACACTACCTACAAACACCAGAAACTAGTTGCAACTCCTGGACAGAGATCGAGTTGATTAATAAGCCGAGAGGGGCCGAGTTACCGGAACCCAATGTGTGGTAGTAACTGTTCATGGATCACAAACACAAAACTCAGTTCCTGAGAACGGCTGCAATGAGACAACCCACCATGTACTCCTACATGGCCTCTCACCGCCACCTTTACCAAATCGTGTTCACACACTTAGCTCTCAAACGCAGGACATGTTCACCACATTCCAATTCATTCCCGATGAACCAGACCTGACTCAACTCTAAGCAGTAGCAGGCATGACAACAAGCATGAATGAGTAGGCACAACAGGGCTCAAACAACTCCTACTCATGCTAGTGGGTTTCATCTATTTACTGTGGCAATGATAGGTCATGCAGAGGAAAGGGTTCAGCTACCGCAGCATGTAACAGTTGAATCGGTGTTGTCCTAATGCAGTAAAAGAGAGCAGGAGCGAGAGAGTGGGATTGTATCGGAATGAACAAGGGGGTTTTGCTTGCCTGGCACTTCTGAAGATAGTATAGCTCTTCATCAGGGTCATCGATCACATCGTCGGAACGTCGTCTACTGAGAGGGGACAATTACCGGCAAACAAGGAAGAACACAATCAATGCGATGCAACAATATGATGCATGATCATGACATGGCAATATGCTGTTGATTGAGCTAATGCAACTAGCAACAAGTTAAATGGAGTTGGTTTGAACACTAGGTTCAAGTTCAAACTCCACATATGGTTATTTAAATGCCATACATTTTATTTGTCCTAAAAAGTAGCTATAAGTTGTTCTAACATGCATGAAAAAGGTACAGATGGATAGATTGGATTTTTCTGATCATTTTTCATATATAAATTATTTCATTTGGAGTTACGGTTGATTTTCTATGATTTTTAGAAGTTTAGGCAATTTTCTGGATTTTCTGAAATAAATTAAATCCAGAAAATAGCTTATTGCGTCAGCATGACATAAGCCTGCGGTCAGCAGGTCAACTGGGCTGCCCCTGGTCAAACCTGACCAGTGGGACCCGCGTGTCAGTGTAACGGGGCAGGAATAGAGGCTGACCTGTGGGGCCAGGTCAATGTTGATGTGGCATGGTCAACTGATGTGTGGGGCCGGCCGTCTTAATCTAAACTAAATAGAAAATAATTCTGGGGTTAGTTATCCGTGGGGCCCTGCAGTCGGTGTCACCAGGGGGTAATTAGCGGAGATGTTAGCGGCTAATGACGTTGACCGTTAGCACGCCAGAGTTTTGGCCGGCGGCGACCTCAAACCGCGGCGTCGTCCGCCGGAGTTGCGCCAGAGGCGACGGATCGACGCGTAGAGGACAACAGGAGGTAGCCCATGCCCGCGCGCATCCAGGGGAACCAACGGAAGGGCGCGGGGTGGCCGGAGTTTGCCGGAAGCGAGCTCGTGGCGGCGGCCGGAGTTCGGGAGCAGATGGGTTCGGGGCTAGAGAGCGTGGGAGGGGAAGATACTGGTGGCTACGGGTTCGCGGAGACGCGCTGAGCACACTGGTGTGCTCGGACACGGGCTGCAGTGCCCATGGCCGCGTCTGCGTCATCGCCGACGGCGAGGAGCTGACGGCTTCCTTGGAAGATGCGGCTAGAGGATGGGAACGAGCTCACGGAGGAGGGGGGAAAGGCGGCGGAGCTCACAGTGATCTCGAGGGCGTCGTCAGCGGCTCGGGGAAGATCTGGTGTGGCCGGATTTCTGGTGGCCAGAGCTTCAAGACGAGGTCGGGGACTATGATACAGGCTTCCGGCGTCGTATTCGTTGGCGGAGAGCTTCAGGGCGAGGCAGCGGAGCCGGTGGATGCGTCGGCGAGACGAGGGGGTGGCTCAGGGCGCGGCAGCGGCGAGCGGCGGCGACGGTGGCGCTCGGATGTGCGAGAGAGAGGGTCAGAGGGGGATGTGAGAGAGGAGAGAGGCAGAGGGAAACGAGGGCGTCTCTGTGGCACGACTGGAAGCGCCGAGATGCCGTGAGGTGGCAAGCAGGGCTGTCGCGGCTCGGCTGGGTGCCGGGCACGCAGCTGCTTCTCCTCCTGGCAGGAGGAAGAAGACAGTGCTGTCCCTGGTGGGCTGGGCCTGCAGCAGTGATGGGCTGCACAGGGCAGGCTAGGTAAGTGGCTCAGGTACTCTCCTTTCCTTTCTTTCTAATTCTGTTACAGTTTTCTATTTATTTTGCTCTGTTTTGATTTAGTAATAATACTAAACCATTTTGTTGCTTCTGAAATTATTTGTGGATGCAATATGGACTAGCCCAAAGCCCCACAATATTTTTCAGAATAATTGGAGTTATAAAAGTATTTATAGGAATTTATAACCCCAAGTCAAATACAATATGAGTTAATTCAAAAATCCAAAAATGTCCTAGAAATATATTCATCATTTTTCGCAGAGGTTTCTACCTTAACCAAAAATCATGAACTTTTCTTGAGGCACTTTGGGTTCATTGAAAATGTTTTTTTGGTTGAACCTAGTTGAATTCCTTTTGATGCCAGGGTTTGATCATCCCCATTTCAAGTTTCTGAGAATTTTAAACATGATGCACACATGAAGGGCTAGCCTAGAGCATACCAAAACTAGGGATGTGACAACTCGCCCCCACTAAACAAGTATCTCGTCCCGAGATTCAAGCGTAGGGTAGGATGAAGGGGGAACGCAAACTAACATAATCTTCACGATCCAGGTGGCACTTCATAAGAACGTTGAATTGGTCACCATCTTTGTCTCGATGTGATGCTCTGAGAACTCCAACCCACATGACAACGAGAGGAAAGGAAAAACTCTAGAAGGATCGATCTTCTCGAAGATCGAACAACTCAGGATCAGCTCATGGAATGAGACATAGAAACATCTCTCGAGCTGAGACACGAAGCACACATCTAGAGGGATGGAGTGGAACAGATGACGAGGGTTCATTAGGTAGACAACAATTCCACACTTTGGAAGGTGGTGATCGGTTGTCAACGTAGCGAGGAGTTGAGTTGCCATGATACCTAGCGAGACATCTTAAGGAAGGTGACTCGCAGAAACATTCCCTTAAGTGGCAAAAAGAATTACTTTTGATTCTGAGATCATTGAAACTCTTTATACCAGCCTAAGGCAATCACAACAATCGTTTGGCGGAGTACTAAGGGATGGTATACTCGGACTAGAATGGATGATGTGGACTACCTTGTTGAAGACAACGCAAGGGATGATTTTTTCTTATCATCGGAGATGGATGTGACCCATGGTAGGACCACTTTTGAAGATGATCCTGAACAACAATTGCTGGGGTGCAAGCTGGGAATAGAATGCAAATGCTGGGAATATTTCAACCATCATATCTGCCTGAGATTCAGATCTGGTTGGTAACAGGATATTTCAGGCAGCCTGTCTGACAAGGAAAAGTTGCAACACAAATCGACAGGATGATGTTGTGAGAATCTCGGGAGATGGACTATGGTAGTAAGCTCCAAAACATGAGCAGGTTTTGCTACAACACGTGAACACGCTATCCCAGACAAGCATGGCCACGTAGTAGTCTTATATTAAACACTACCGAGTTCAGTTGGGGGAACCATCATCGAGGATATCGAAGTCTTTTCATAAGTCCGGATTAGCTCTTATGAAGGGACTCCTTCTCCTTGAGCAAATCAGTCAGTGGC
Source organism: Triticum urartu (assembly GCF_003073215.2). Classification (NCBI taxonomy): domain Eukaryota; kingdom Viridiplantae; phylum Streptophyta; class Magnoliopsida; order Poales; family Poaceae; genus Triticum; species Triticum urartu. Next base: position 542,714,301 of record NC_053022.1, read on the forward strand.
TTGGGGTGCTAGGAACACATATGGAGTGGAGGCGGCCAACCTATCAAACCATAGAGCACTTGCACGTGCATGACTGACTTGGGATGGTGCCATCGGAAACAAAACAATCTTCCTCGAACTCACGGCGTCAACTTGCACCAAATGCACGTGAATCAGAGAAAGTCACTTCTTTCACCAAACATATACCTCATGAACGGAACACGAAGGCAATGCTTACAAAAGTTTCCAACACTAGCTCAATGTTTAACATGAATCATGGAGGAGACAAGATGCTGCTGTTGGGCTCAACAGCAACTCATCAGAATTTCCATATCACTGGACTTCCATCATGATGTGAACAATGTGTTATTATTGGTCAGACCAAAAGATGTAATGGTGTATGCTCGAGGGATCAACCACGAGTAAGACAACATTACGAACATCGTTGGTACTGATTTGATTTGACGATAGCCCACACTCAAATCAAAGGATTGATAAGACAATAGGTCCAACAACTGATCACAGGGACCAATCGATGAAGATATCATCTTTCTTCAACACACACTACACAAGAATATCCCTTTGGAATGAACTAAGTTAGGCAAGCTTTTATCTTCCAACTCTCCAAGTTGTTATTCGGCTTAACCAACTAGCTCAGGGTATTCAACACAGATTCTTGGAGAAGAGGTGGTTGCAAGAAACCAAGTTGATCACGAACTCAACATAGCGGTCAGGTGACAACCTGGTAACACTTGTGAGAAGACATCCGGAAAATCATGAACCACCGATATGTTACTAAACTCGAGAACATTCTTGCTTTTCAGGGCAAGACGAAGGGACCAAGAGAGTGATGGATTGCCACAATCCTATCTCATTGATCGAGGAATGCACCAGGAAAAATGGGCTAGGTAGCACGATCAATCTTAGAATGATGGTTTAGTAACCAACACGCTAAGAATGGAATTATCGCCCGTTAAGTACCAAGCAACACAGTATCTAGGGGGATTGATTTCACACATCACGATTCACTTGTCGGCATTCCGGTTACAATAACACGGAAACCGAGGAATGAACAATGATGGCAAGGAATAACACTGCATCAAGAATTCACAAGGGGTGGTGCAATTCTCATGACATTCTTGACATATGATGGTAATACTTCAGGGTAGAACAGAATCAAAGGCTGGGTTGGCATTTGATTTGTGGATTACAACTGCTTTGACCCAATCCTGGAGATGGATAAGGTACTGGAGTTTGTTTCTCCTAGTCATTCCGGAATAGAATGGCTTGACAGACCACAAGAATATGAGATATCGATGAGCATGAGTGCATGACATGCTCTTTACTATCAAATGATAGACGGAGATTAGGATACAACTAGAGAGAGGGGCAACTCAAAGGAACATATATCTTTCTGAGTTGTGGATGCATAGATTAGTATGTCGAGCAAAGGTCAACATTTCTTCCGGATAACCCATGCAGAAAGGTAAAACTGGCAGATTCACAAAGTAAAATGGAGAACTCATCAAGAGCACTCTTATTGTGATGTTTGGTTCAACAAGGAACTTCTGCCATAAGTAGTGCATGGTATTGGAAGAAGGATTTACCACGGACCTTGAGGATTATCGCAAAGATTACTAATATCCTAAAGGAACTAGAAAACACTATCAACATGAAGTAAGTAGAGTGAACCTCGGGTTCAAGAACCAAGGAATGGAATACCTACTAACTAAATAACATCACGAGATGCTTTCGAGAATGGTGACCAGAATCATCACACCGGGAATACAAAGCATTGCTAGATTACCAGGTGACTCTCCAAGACACCTAGGGTCATAATAATAGCTCCAACATATATATCGAGGCAACAGAGTGCCTCAACTCACTAGCTAGTGTGCTTATTCTGACCAAAAGGACATCGGGAACGGAAAGAAGGAAGTTGCAAATGCATCAGACTATTTAGAAACCTGGGATGACTCGGAAAACATAACGACTATAAATGCTCAAAGATATTTGAGACATCCTGCAAAATAGTGGCATGACCACTCAACATCACAATATCAAGGTTCTGAGGCCAGCTATGAACATATGGAAGTAGTAGGAACTGAACTTAGGCTTGAATTCAACAATCCTAGGCAACTACGGTTTAGTAACACGTCATCCTGAGAGATAGAAAAGAAGCCTAGTTCCTAATCCCCGTAGAAAAGAAGAGGATTACTCAGATCAGAAGGGCATAAGGTAAAGGAATAAAAAGAGCCTTACGTTCCCTTCCACAATCAATTCCTTATATAACTAAAGCATTTCTAGACACGACTCCGACCAGCTTGGCTTGGTAATCCTATAGGCAGTCAGGCTCAGATACCAAAACTGTCAGGACCCCAATTCTAAGTCACACCGATCTAGCCTGTAACACCTCATATCACTTTGCGGCCTCACGCACGGTATTCCCACGGGTGTCGCCTTACCATGGCCCGGGACCATCTGCGCCTTTTGGCTCACGTATATGATAGTGTCGCTAACATCCATATGACAAAGAACCCGTGCCGACATGACTAGTCGTGAACCCAAAGTGGCACTAACTTACGGGGACATGCATACATGAATCAACATCGAGCATGTCGGTTAGCAGCGTGTGAATCCGGGCTGTAGCTTGGGCTAACAGGACTCCAGGAACCTGGGCTGTAGCAGGCTAGGCAGGACTCCGGATGTCATCGCGTGACATCTCCCCGAAGGGACAGACACAGGAACGAAGTGAATCACACGCCGACCAGTCAAGTGCTTCGGAGCAGTAGTGCTGGGCTAGCAGGACTCCGGTGAACCGGGCTGTAGCGGACTACTATGGCTCATGGAAGCACAAGACTACATTTCCCCATAAGAGAGGCTACCAAGGATAGACAACTAGGTTGTCGTATCCCACACATACCAAGCATTTCAATCATACACACAATATGCTCGATATGTGTAAATACAACATGGCACCACAACATAACTCTACGACTCAAGTATTTATTCATTAGGCTCCGAGGAGCGAGATATTACAAACATGGGTCTCATGACCCAACATACAGAGCATACAAGCAACAAGCACATGCGGAAGCTTAACTTGTCTGAGTACAGACAACTACAAATGAAGAAGGCTGAGAAGCCTGACTATCTACAAGACCCTCCCAAGGGTACAAGATCGTAGCTGAGGTAACAAGCTAAACGTCGAAGTCCACGTGGAACTACTAGCGAGACTGACGATCTCTCTGCAAAACATAAATAGCAAACGTGAGTACAAATGTACCCAGCAAGACTTACATCAGAACTAGCTACATATGCATCAGTATCAATAAAGGGGGTGGTGGAGTTTGACTGCAGCAAGCCGGCTTTGATGCGGTGGCTATCCTGAACTACGACTGCTGGTAACTCTTTTGAGGTGGCGCACACGAGTCCACAAATTCACCATATCAATACACCACCATGGATCCGCTCCCATCTCCCTACGAGAACGCCATCCATAGCACTCATGCTTATCTTGCGCATTTTAGAGTATCCACTTTCACTTGTCTATGAACTATGCAAGGGGTCCAAGTTTCCATATCCGAGGAATCCGGCTATTCGAATAGATAATGATAACCCTGCAGGGGTGTACTTCTTCACACACGCTCTCGCCACTTACCACCATGTACACGTCGTGTATCTCGGCACCTTCAAGCGGAAGCCTGGCGAGGGAGTCGGCCACGACCTGACTAACCAACAAGTCTCTAGTCCAGCTTTATCGCCTATTCGGGTTCCATCCGCAAGGAGATCCGGCTGGGGTGTCGCTCACGGCCCCAAACGATGTGTACAGGGTTCCCAAGCCCACCATCCGGGTGCCACTTGGTACACCGGGCCACTGTGCCTAGTCTGTCCCAAGCCCACCTGTACCGGGTGCCACTTGGTAGACTACTAACACTACCTACAAACACCAGAAACTAGTTGCAACTCCTGGACAGAGATCGAGTTGATTAATAAGTCAAGAGAGCTTGGAGCGCCCGGAGTCCAATGTGTGGTAGTAACTGTTCATGGATCACAAACACAGAACTCAGTTCCTGAGAACGGCTGCAATGAGACAACCCACCATGTACTCCTACATGGCCTATCACCGCTACCTTTACCAAATCGTGTTCACACACTTAGCTCTCAATGGTAGGACATGTTCACCACGTTCCAATTCATTCCCGATGAATCAGAGCTAACTCAACTCTAAGCAGTAGCAGGCATGAAAAACAAGCATGAATGAGTAGGCACAACAAGGCTCAAACAACTCCTACTCATGCTAGTGGGTTTCGTCTATTTACTGTGGCAATCACAGGTCATGCAGAGGAAAGGGTTCAACTACCGCAGCATGCAACAGTTGAATCGGTGTTGTCCTAATGCAGTAAAAGAGAGCAGGAGCGAGAGAGTGGGATTGTATCGAATGAACAAGGGGGTTTTCCTTGCCTGGCACTTCTGAAGATAGTATAGCTCTTCATCAGGGTCATCGAATCACATGTCGGAACGTCGTCTACTGAGAGGGACAATTACCGGCAAACAAGGAAGAACACAATCAATCGACTGCAACAATATGATGCATGATCATGACATGGCAATATGCTGTTGATTTTGGAGCTAATGCAACTAGCAACAATTTAAATGGAGTTGGTTGAACACTAGGTTCAAAGTTCAAACTCCACATATGGTTATTTAAATGCCATACATTTTATTTGTCCTAAAAAGTAGCTTATAAGTTGTTCTAACATGCATGAAAAGGTACAGATGGATAGATTGTTTCTGAATTTTTCATATATAAATTATTTCATTTGGAGTTACGGTTGATTTATCTATGATTTTGAAGTTTAGGCAATTTCTGGATTTTCTGAAATAAATTTAAATCTAGAAAATAGCTTATTGCGTCAGCATGACATAAGCCTGCGGTCAGCAGGTCAGGGCTGCCCCTGGTCAAACCTGACCAGTGGGACCCGCGTGTCAGTGTAACGGGGCAGGAATAGAGGCTGACCTGTGGGGCCAGGTCAACTGTTGATGTGCATGGTCAACTGATGTGTGGGGCCGGCCGTTCTTAATCTAAACTAAATAGAAAATAATTCTGGGGTTAGTTATCCGTGGGGCCCTGCAGTCGGTGTCACCAGGGGGTAATTAGCGGAGATGTTAGCGGCTAATGACGTTGACCGTTAGCACGCCAGAGTTTTGGCCGGCGGCGACCTCAAACCGCGGCGTCGTCCGCCGGAGTTGCGCCAGAGGCGACGGATCGACGCGTAGAGGACAACAGGAGGTAGCCCATGCCCGCGCGCATCCAGGGGAACCAACGGAAGGGCGCGGGGTGGCCGGAGTTTCGCCGGAAGCGAGCTCGTGGCGGCGGCCGGAGTTCGGGAGCAGATGGGTTCGGGGCTAGAGAGCGTGGGAGGGGAAGATACTGGTGGCTACGGGTTCGCGGAGACGCGCTGAGCACACTGGTGTGCTCGGACACGGGCTGCAGTGCCCATGGCCGCGTCTGCGTCATCGCCGACGGCGAGGAGCTGACGGCTTCCTTGGAAGATGCGGCTAGAGGATGGGAACGAGCTCACGGAGGAGGGGGGAAAGGCGGCGGAGCTCACAGTGATCTCGAGGGCGTCGTCAGCGGCTCGGGGAAGATCTGGTGTGGCCGGATTTCTGGTGGCCAGAGCTTCAAGACGAGGTCGGGGACTATGATACAGGCTTTCGGCGGCGTCTTCGTTGGCGGAGAGCTTCAGGGCGATGCAGCGGAGCCGGCGGGAGCGTCGGGGAGACGAGGGGGTGGCTCAGGGCGCGGCAGCGGCGAGCGGCGGCGACGGTGGCGCTCGGATGTGCGAGAGAGAGGGTCAGAGGGGGATGTGAGAGAGGAGAGAGGCAGAGGGAAACGAGGGCATCTCTGTGGCACGGCTGGAAGCACCGAGATGCCGTGAGGTGGCAAGCAAGGCTGTCGTGGCTCGGCTGGGTGCCGGGCACGCAGCTGCTTCTCCTCCTGGCAGGAGGAAGAAGACAGTGCTGTCCCTGGTGGGCTGGGCCTGCAGCAGTGATGGGTTGCACAGGGCATGCCAGGTAAGTGGCTCAGGTACTCTCCTTTCCTTTCTAATTCTGTTACAGTTTTCTATTTATTTTGCTCTGTTTTGATTTAGTAATAATACTAAACCATTTTGTTGCTTCTGAAATTATTTGTGGATGCAATATGGACTAGCCCAAAGCCCCACAATATTTTTCAGAATATTGGGAGTTATAAAAGTATTTATAGGAATTTATAACCCCAAGTCAAATACAATATGAGTTAATTCAAAAATCCAAAAATGTCCTAGAAATATATTCATCATTTTTCGCAGAGGTTTCTACCTTAACCAAAAATCATGAACTTTTCTTGAGGCACTTTGGGTTCATTGAAAATGTTTTTTTGGTTGAACCTAGTTGAATTCCTTTTGATGCCAGGGTTTGATCATCCCCATTTCAAGTTTCTGAGAATTTTAAACATGATGCACACATGAAGGGCTAGCCTAGAGCATACCAAAACTAGGGATGTGACAACTCGCCCCCACTAAACAAGTATCTCGTCCCGAGATTCAAGCGTAGGGTAGGATGAAGGGGGAACGCAAACTAACATAATCTTCACGATCCAGGTGGCACTTCATAAGAACGTTGAATTGGTCACCATCTTTGTCTCGATGTGATGCTCTGAGAACTCCAACCCACATGACAACGAGAGGAAAGGAAAAACTCTAGAAGGATCGATCTTCTCGAAGATCGAACAACTCAGGATCAGCTCATGGAATGAGACATAGAAACATCTCTCGAGCTGAGACACGAAGCACACATCTAGAGGGATGGAGTGGAACAGATGACGAGGGTTCATTAGGTAGACAACAATTCCACACTTTGGAAGGTGGTGATCGGTTGTCAACGTAGCGAGGAGTTGAGTTGCCATGATACCTAGCGAGACATCTTAAGGAAGGTGACTCGCAGAAACATTCCCTTAAGTGGCAAAAAGAATTACTTTTGATTCTGAGATCATTGAAACTCTTTATACCAGCCTAAGGCAATCACAACAATCGTTTGGCGGAGTACTAAGGGATGGTATACTCGGACTAGAATGGATGATGTGGACTACCTTGTTGAAGACAACGCAGGAGGAAGAAGACAGTGTTGTCCCTGGTGGGCTGGGCCTGCAGCAGTGATGGGTTGCACAGGGCATGCCAGGTAAGTGGCTCAGGTACTCTCCTTTCCTTTCTAATTCTGTTACAGTTTTCTATTTATTTTGCTCTATTTTGATTTAGTAATAATACTAAACCATTTTTGTTGCTTCTGAAATTATTTGTGGATGCAATATGGACTAGCCCAAAGCCCCACAATATTTTTCAGAATAATTGGAGTTATAAAAGTATTTATAGGAATTTATAACCCCAAGTCAAATACAATATGAGTTAATTCAAAAATCCAAAAATGTCCTAGAAATATATTCATCATTTTGGCAGAGGTTTCTACCTTAACCAAAAATCATGAACTTTTCTTGAGGCACTTTGGGTTCATTGAAAATGTTTTTTTTGGTTTAACCTAGTTGAATTCCTTTTGATGCTAGGGTTTGATCATCCCCATTTCAAGTTTCTGAGAATTTTAAACATGATGCACACATGAAGGGCTAGCCTAGAGCATACCAAAACTAGGGATGTGACAATATATAAACTCATAATGAAAGTGTCATCATAACGTTAAGCGTGCGGACCCTACGGGTTCGAGAACAATGTAGACATGACCGAGACACGTCTCCGGTCAATAACCAATAGCGGAACCTGGATGCTCATATTGGCTCCTACATATTCTACGAAGATCTTTATCGGTCAGGCATAACAACATACGTTGTTCTCTTTGTCATCGGTATGTTACTTGCCCGAGATTCGATCGTCGGTATCTCAATACCTAGTTCAATCTCATTACCGGCAAGTCTCTTTACTTGTTCCGTAATACATCATCTTGCAACTAACTTATTAGTTGCATTGCTTGCAAGGCTTAAGTGATGTGCATTACCAAGAGGGCCCAGAGATACCTCTCCGACCCAACATGTACCTTTGGAGACACCTGCAGAGCACCTTTATAATCACCCAGTTACGTTTGTGACGTTTGGTAGCACACAAAGTGTTCCTCCGGTAAATGGGAGTTGCATAATCTCATAGTCATAGGAACATGTATAAGTCATGAAGAAAGCAATAGCAACATACTAAATGATCGGGTGCTAAGCTAATGTAATGTGTCATGTCAATCACATCATTCTCCTAATGATGTGATCCCGTTAATCAAATGACAACTCATGTCTATGGTTAGGAAACATAACCATCTTCGATTAACGAGCTAGTCAAGTAGAGGCATAGTAGTGACACTTTGTTTGTCTATGTATTCACACAAGTATTACGTTTCCAGTTAATACAATTCTAGCATGAATAATAAACATTTATCATGATATAAGGAAATAAATAATAACTTTATTATTGCCTCTAGGGCATATTTCCTTCAGTCTCCCACTTGCACTAGAGTCAATAATCTAGATTACACAGTAATGATTCTAACACCCACGGAGCCTTGGTGGTGATCATGTTTTGCTCGTGGAAGAGGCTTAGTCAATGGGTCTGCTACATTCAGATCCGTATGTATCTTGTAAATCTCTATGTCTCCCACCTGGACTAGATCCCGGATGGAATTGAAGCGAATCTTGATGTGCTTGGTTCTCTTGTGAAATCTGGATTCCTTTGCCAAGGCAATTGCACCAGTATTGTCACAAAAGATTTTCATTGGACCCGATGCACTAGGTATGACACCTAGATCGGATATGAACTCCTTCATCCAGACTCCTTCGTTTGCTACTTCCGAAGTAGCTATGTACTCCGCTTCACATGTAGATCCCGCCACGACGCTTTGTTTAGAACTGCACCAACTGACAGCTCCACCGTTTAATGTAAATACGTATCCAGTTTGCGATTTAGAATCATCCGGATCAGTGTCAAAGCTTGCATCAACGTAACCATTTACGATGAGCTCTTTGTCACCTCCATATACGATAAACATATCCTTAGTCCTTTTCAGTTATTTCAGGATGTTCTTGACCGCTGTCCAGTGATCCACTCCTGGATTACTTTGGTACCTCCCTGCTAGACTTATAGCAAGGCACACATCAGGTCTGGTACACAGCATTGCATACATGATAGAGCCTATGGCTGAAGCATAGGGAACATCTTTAATTTTCTCTCTATCTTCTGAAGTGGTCAGGCATTGAGTCTTACTCAACTTCACACCTTGTAACACAGGCAAGAATCCTTTCCTTGCTTGATCCATTTTGAACTTCTTCAAAACTTTGTCAAGGTATGTGCTTTGTGAAAGTCCAATTAAGCGTCTTGATCTATCTCTATAGATCTTAATGCCCAATATGTAAGCAGCTTCACCGAGGTCTTTCATTGAAAAACTCTTATTCAAGTATCCCTTTATGCTATCTAGAAATTCTATATCATTTTCGATTAGCAATATGTCATCCACATATAATATCAGAAATGCTACAGAGCTCCCACTCACTTTCTTGTAAATACAGGCTTCTCCAAAAGTCTGCATAAAACCAAATGCTTTGATCACACTATCAAAGCGTTTATTCCAACTCCGAGAGGCTTGCACCAGTCCATAAATGGATCGCTGGAGCTTGCACACTTTGTTAGCTCCCTTTGGATCGACAAAACCTTCTGGTTGCATCATATACAACTCTTCTTCCAGAAATCCATTCAGGAATGCAGTTTTGACATCCATTTGCCAAATTTCATAATCATAAAATGCGGCAATTGCTAACATGATTCGGACAGACTTAAGCATCGCTACGGGTGAGAAGGTCTCATCGTAGTCAATTCCTTGAACTTGTCGAAAACCTTTTGCGACAAGTCGAGCTTTGTAGACAGTAACATTACCGTCATCGTCAGTCTTCTTCTTGAAGATCCATTTATTTTTCAATTGCTTGCCGATCATTGGGCAAGTCAACCAAAGTCCACACTTTGTTCTCATACATGGATCCCATCTCAGATTTCATGGCTTCAAGCCATTTTGTGGAATCTGGGCTCACCATTGCTTCTTCATAGTTCGTAGGTTCATCATGATCTAGTAGCATGACTTCCAGAACAGGATTACCGTACCACTCTGGTGCGGATCTTACTCTGGTTGATCTACGAGGTTCAGTAGTAACTTGTTCTGAAGTTTCATGATCATCATCATTAGCTTCCTCAATAATTGGTGTAGGTGTCACAGAAACAGGTTTCTGTGATGTACTACTTTCCAATAAGGGAGCAGGTACAGTTACCTCATCAAGTTCTACTTTCCTCCCACTCACTTCTTTCGAGAGAAACTCCTTCTCTAGAAAGGATCCATTCTTAGCAACAAATGTATCGCCTTCGGATCTGTGATAGAAGGTGTACCCAACAGTCTCCTTCGGGTATCCTATGAAGACATATTTCTCTGATTTGGGTTCGAGCTTATCAGGTTGAAGCTTTTTCACATAAGCATCGCAGCCCCAAACTTTCAGAAACGACAACTTTGGTTTCTTGCCAAACCATAGTTCATAAGGCGTCGTCTCAACGGATTTTGATGGTGCCCTATTTAACGTGAATGCGGCCGTCTCTAAAGCATAACCCCAAAACGATAGCAGTAAATCTGTAAGAGACATCATAGATCGCACCATATCAAGTAAAGTACGATTACGACGTTCAGACACACCATTACGCTGTGGTGTTCCGGGTGGCGTGAGTTGCGAAACTATTCCGCATTGTTTCAAATGTAAAGCAAACTCGTAACTCAAATATTCTCCTCCACGATCAGATCATAGAAACTTTATTTTCTTGTTACGATGATTTTCAACTTCACTCTGAAATTCTTTGAACTTTTCAAATGTTTCAGACTTATGTTTCATTAAGTAGATATACCCATATCTGCTTAAATCATCTCTGAAGGTGAGAAAATAATGATATCCTCCACGAGCTTCAACATTCATTGGACCACATACATCTGTATGTATGATTTCCAATAAATCTGTTGCTCTCTCCATAGTACCAGAGAACGGCGTTTTAGTCATCTTGCCCATGAGGCACAGTTCGCAAGTACCAAGTGATTCATAATCAAGTGGTTCCAAAAGTCCATTAGTATGGAGTTTCTTCATGCGCTTTACACAGATATGACCTAAACGGCAGTGCCACAAATAAGTTGCACTATCATTATCAACTCTGCATCTTTTGGCTTCAACATTATGAATATGTGTATCACTACTATCGAGATTCATCAAAAATAGACCACTCTTCAAGGGTGCATGACCATAAAAGATATTACTCATATAAATAGAACAACCATTATTCTCTGATTTAAATGAATAACCGTCTCGCATCAAACAAGATCCAGATATAATGTTCATGCTCAACGTTGGCACCAAATAATAATTATTTAGGTCTAATACTAATCCTGATGGTAGATGTAGAGGTAGCGTGCCGACCGCGATCACATCGACTTTGGAACCATTTCCCACGCGCATCATCACCTCGTCCTTCGCCAGTGTTCGCTTAATCCGTAGTCCCTGTTTCGAGTTGCAAATATTAGCAACATAACCAGTATCAAATACCCAGGTGCTACTGCGAGATGTAGTAAGGTACACATCAATAACATGTATATCACATATACCTTTGTTCACCTTGCCATCCTTCTTATCCGCCAAACACTTGGGGCAGTTCCGCTTCCAGTGACTAGTCTGCTTGCAGTAGAAGCACTCAGTTTCAGGCTTAGGTCCAGACTTGGGTTTCTTCTCCTGAGCAGCAACTTGCTTGCTGTTCTTCTTGAAGTTCCCCTTCTTCTTCCCCTTGCCCTTTTTCTTGAAACTAGTGGTCTTGTTGACCATCAACACTTGATGCTCCTTCTTGATTTCTACCTCCGCAGCTTTTAGCATTGCGAAGAGCTCGGGAATTGTCTTATCCATCCCTTGCATATTATAGTTCATCACGAAGCTCTTGTAGCTAGGTGGAAGTGATTGGAGAATTCTGTCAATGACGCAATCATCCGGAAGATTAACTCCCAGTTGAATCAAGTGATTATTATACCCAAACATTTTGAGTATATGCTCACTGACAAAACTGTTCTCCTCCATCTTGCAGCTATAGAACTTATTGGAGACTTCATATCTCTCAATCCGGGCATTTGCTTGAAATATTAGCTTCAACTTCTGGAACATCTCATATGCTCCATGACGTTCAAAACATTGTGAAGACCCGGTTCTAAGCCGTAAAGCATGGCACATTAAACTATCGAGTAGTCATCAGCTTTGCTCTGCCAGACGTTCTTAACGTCGTCAGTTGCATCAGCAGCAGGCCTGGCACCCAATGGTGCTTCCAGGACGTAATTCTTTTGTGCAGCAATGAGGATAATCCTCAAGTTACGGACCCAGTCCGTATAATTGCTACCATCATCTTTCAACTTTGCTTTCTCAAGGAACGCATTAAAATTCAATGGAACAACAGCACGGGCCATCTATCTACAATCAAACATAAACAAGCAAGATACTATCAGGTACTAAGTTCATGATAAATTTAAGTTCAATTAATCATATTACTTAAGAACTCCCACTTAGAAAGACATCCCTCTAATCTTCTAAGTGATCATGTGATCCAAATCAACTAAACCATAACTGATCATCACGTGAAATGGAGTAGTTTTCAATGGTGAACATCACTATGTTGATCATATCTACTATATGATTCACGCTCGACCTTTCGGTCTCAGTGTTCCGAGGCCATATCTGTATATGATAGGCTCGTCAAGTTTAACCTGAGTATTCTGCGTGTGCAAAACTGGCTTGCACCCGTTGTAGATGGACGTAGAGCTTATCACACCCGATCATCACATGGTGTCTGGGCATGACGAACTTTGGCAATGGTGCATACCCAGGGAGAACACTTTTATCTTGAAATTTAGTGAGAGATCATCTTATAATGCTACCGTCAGTCAAATCAAGATAAGATGCATAAAAGATAAACATCACATGCAATCAATATAAGTGATATGATATGGCCATCATCATCTTATGCTTGTGATCTCCATCTCCGAAGCATCGTCATGATCATCATCATCACCGGTGCGACACCTTGATCTCCATTGTAGCATCATTGTCGTCTCGCCAATCTTATGCTTCTACGACTATCGCTACCGCTTAGTGATAAAGTAAAGCACTACAGGGCGATTGCATTGCATACAATAAAGCGACAACCATATGGCTCCTGCCAGTTGCCGATAACTTGGTTACAAAACATGATCATCTCATACAATAAAATTTAGCATCATGCCCATATCACATCACAACATGCTCTGCAAAAACAAGTTAGACGTCCTCTACTTTGTTTGTTACAAGTTTTACGTGGCTGCTACGAGCTTAGCAAGAACCAATCTTACCTACGCATCAAAAACCACAACGATGGTTTGTCAAGTTGGTGCTGTTTTAACCTTCGCAAGGACCGGGCGTAGCCACACTCGGTTCAACTAAAGTTGGAGAAACTGACACCCGCCAGCCAACTGTGTGCAAAGCACATCGGTAGAACCAGTCTCGCGTAAGCGTACGCGTAATGTCGGTCCGGGCCGCTTCATCCAACAATACCGCCGAACCAAAGTATGACATGCTGGTAAGCAGTATGACTTATATCGCCCACAACTCACTTGTGTTCTACTCGTGCATATAACATCAACACATAAAACCTAGGCTCTGATACCACTGTTGGGGAACGTAGTAATTTCAAAAAAATTTCCTACGCACACGCAAGATCATGGTGATGCACAACAACGAGAGGGGAGAGTGTTGTCTACGTACCCTCATAGACCGGAAGCGGAAGCGTTATAACAACGCGGTTGATGTAGTCGTATGTCTTCACGGCCCGACCGATCAAGCACCGAAACTACGGCACCTCCGAGTTTTTGCACACGTTCAGCTCGATGACGATCCCCGGACTCCGATCCAGCAAAGTGTCGGGGATGAGTTCCGTCAGCACGACGGCATGGTGACGATCTTGATGTTCTACCGTCGCAGGGCTTCGCCTAAGCACCGCTACAATATTATCGAGGATTATGGTCGAGGGGGGCACCGCACATGGCTAAGAGATCAATGATCAATTGTTGTGTCTCTGGGGTGCCCCCCTATCCTGTATATAAAGGATTGGAGGAGGGGGCCGGCCAAGGAGGGGAGTCCAACTCCCACCGGGAGTAGGACTCCCCCTTTTCCTATTAGGAGTAGGAGAGGGAAGGAAGAGGAAGGAGGGAGGAAGGAAAGGGGGGCCGGCCCCCTTCCCAATTCGGATTGGGCTTGGGGGGGGCGCCCCTCCCTTGCTCCTTTCCCCTCCTTTCCACTAAGGCCCAATAAGGCCCATATACCTCCCGGGGGGTTCCGATAACCTCCCGGTGATCTGGTATTGTCCCAATCTCACCCGGAACCTTTCCAGTGTCCAAATATAGTCGTCCAATATATCGATCTTTATGTCTCGACCATTTTGAGACTCCTCGTCAAGTCCGTGATCACATCCGGGACTCCGAACAACCTTTGGTACATCAAAATATATAAACTCATAATGAAACTGTCATCGTAACATTAAGCGTGCGGACCCTACGGGTTCGAGAACAATGTAGACATGACTGAGACACGTCTCCGGTCAATAACCAATAGCGGAACCTGGATGCTCATATTGGCTCCTACATATTCTACGAAGATCTTTATCGGTCAGACCGCATAACAACATACGTTATTCCCTTTGTCATCGGTATGTTACTTGCCCGAGATTTGATCATCGGTATCTCAATACCTAGTTCAATCTCGTTACCGGCAAGTCTCTTTACTTGTTCCGTAATACATCATCTTGCAACTAACTTATTAGTTGCATTGCTTGCAAGGCTTAAGTGATGTGCATTACCGAGAGGGCCCAGAGATACCTCTCCGACAATCGAAGCGACAAATCCTAATCTCGAAATACGCCAACCCAACATGTACCTTTGGAGATACCTGTAGAGCACCTTTATAATCACCCAGTTACGTTGTGACGTTTGGTAGCACACAAAGTGTTCCTCCGGTAAATGGGAGTTGCATAATCTCATAGTCATAGGAACATGTATAAGTCATGAAGAAAGCAATAGCAACATACTAAATGATCGGGCGCTAAGCTAATGGAATGGGCCATGTCAATCACATCATTCTCCTAATGATGTGATCCCGTTAATCAAATGACAACTCATGTCTATGGTTAGGAAACATAACCATCTTCGATTAATGAGCTAGTCAAGTAGAGGCATACTAGTGACACTTTGTTTGTCTATGTATTCACACAAGTATTACGTTTTCGGTTAATACAATTCTATCATAAATAATAAACATTTATCATGACATAAGGAAATAAATAATAACTTTATTATTGTCTCTAGGGCATATTTCCTTCAGCTGGGCCGTCCAGCGCGCCACCTCGCCTCGCCGACCCTGGCCAGGGCTGCAGCAGAGACGTCGCCGGCCCAAGCCAGCCGCGCGATGATGACGACGATGACAGTGACTACACCCGCTTCTACAGGCGCGGCGGCGGCGGACGGTGGCGGCTAGGCGTAGTTTAGGCGTAGTTTGCATGTTTTCATGTTTTATGTACAAATTTGAATGAAATTTCGCCGAGTTCATGCAAATGTTGCCGAGTTTTCATATATTTTGTACACAACATCGCCGCACCCGAGGAGACCGGTGAGCCGACGTCTGGGAGCTAGGTCGCCCCCACGCGTCAATCTAGCACCGGCTCGCCCCAGGGGGCTCTTTTTCGGCGCCCTGGGGGGCCGAACGGCTGGAGATGCTCTCACACCATAGTTAAGGTGACTTGGTTACCTCTATATTCCTCTAACATGAACAATGTGGAGATTATTTTGAACACACTACATATTTTGCCACAATTTATACCTTTTGCAAGTGCTTTACTTTGAACTATGTGTTATAAACTTCTAATGAATGGATGGATGGGAGGATGGCTTTTGGCATAACTCACTGCACGGAACTAGAATAGCGATATTAGATCAGAATTAAGAAGAAACAACCTTCACTCTAAGCATCCCTAGAAAAGTGAGCCTGAGCCTGCGGCAATGCATGGGAATATAGGACGTGGCTAGAGAGCGCCGCGGCGCTCGTTTGTTGCCTGGAGCGAACAATCGTATATAGTAATTACATGTCTTTGTGTCCAACTGTCTACACTAGAAAAGGAAATTGTTTGACCACATCCTACACGCACATGTCTATCAATGCAATTAGGCTAAATCTTATCCCACGTGCATTTATTTTAGGGTTCAAAAAGTTGTAAAAGCCATAACTTTTGATTCAAGCATCGAGATTCAATTCCGTTTTCACCATAAGGTTTCTCACGATGAGTTCTTCAAAACTAGATCCTATATGAGTAGGTTTCGTCAAAAAAAATTCAAGGGCAACTTTGGGTGCAATGGAGGCAACTATAGTGCTATAGGGAAGCAATTTTTCTTTTTGGACTAGTAGGACTGGCTATTAGGTTGATTTGCGTAAAAAATGAGAAAAATCACACAAAACATAAGGCAACTTTAGTGCTACATACAAAGCAAATTCACTGCACCATGTGTATCTATGAATTTTGCTAATATTATCCCAACTTGCATATCATGATTGCTCAATTGTCTATTGTTGATGGTCAATTCCTACATTTGATGTTCAATTTCCTATACATGCTATAAATTAACTATCATTGATGTATAGTTGCCTGCTATTGGTAATTAGTTGCCGACAATTATTCCACAGTTGCCTAACTTTTCAAAATAGTTGCCTACAATACTGTGAAGTTATTTATCATTGTTTTTTAAGTTACCTATAAACACTCTGAAGTGGCCAAGATTCATCATCATGTTGCCTATCATAACTAACAATAGTAGACACAAAAGCATCACTGGTAGAAGACTCTATAGTATTATAGGCAATTAAGAAACAACGACATACTAGCATGAACAATAGGCAAATTAGAGGTACTGGCGAGGAAGTTGGGAGAAAATTAGACAAAATTAACTAGGACACAGAATGTAGTGAAGTTGCCTGCTTTTAGCACTAAAGTTGCCTCTGGTAGAAGGAAAGTTGTGATGTTATATACCTCTGTTTCGAAGTTGTTTTGTATCATTAGTTAGATTCTTATTGTTGCTAATTAGTTATTTTAAATGGAGTGAACTTGCTTCTGTTTAGTACTAAAGTTGCCTCATCTAGCATCAAAGTTGCTTTTAAAAATACTAGTAATAATGTACATGCAATGCACGTTTATATTAGATAGGATATTAGTTGCACGTTATATTAGGTAAGATATATTTGTTGCACGTTGCTATTTGGTAAGATATTAATTACTTTTTTTACGGGAATGGTAGGATATTAATTACATGGCAGATTTTATGGGATAGCGTTGAGTCAAAATATGTTTATAACCAATGGCAGTGTTGGGTAATTAGAGCGTTAAACGTGTGTGGTGTTCAACATTGAAGCGATTTGAACCGCTAGATAACATGATTTGACGGTCGAGATGATTTGGATCTGCCCTTTTGGGTCTTTTTATATTGGTATAGATTAAAGAAACATATTCATGTGGAGTTTAGTTTTGGAAAGCTCGTCGCGACCTGACTAGCCAACTCATGTGTGTTCTCCATCATTATATCTGAAGATTTCAATGATTTTTGTAGGCAACTCGACCAAAAATTAAGGATTTGCGTAGGTTTCTAGGCAATTGTCTGATCCGCCCCGCTATGAAACTTCTGATAACCCCCTATGAAACTTCTCATCTAACATCGCGACCTGACTAGCCAACGACCATGCGCTCAGTAGTGTTGGCAACTTAGGTCCCATGATGGACACCTTTCATAGTATTTTAGGCAATTGCGGATCACCCGTGGGAAGCTTCGTAGTGATGTAGGCAACTTGGTTTCTGAGGCAGACAACTATGAAACCATGTTAGACAACTTCCCACTTTACGGTGAACAACTTTCACAATATGGTAGGCAACGAACTCTGTAACCACATATTACCTATTGCACACAACTAAGTAGGAGGCTACTACGCGAATTCACTTATACACATGGTGCAATTCTTCTAGCATCGAATTGCTCATATTTTGCACTACACTTGCCTCATCTAGCATCAAAGTTGCTTTTTAAAAAAGATCATCAAAACATATTCATATGGGATCTAGTTTTAAAGATCTCGTCACAAGGAATTCAGCGGTGAAAACGGATCATCATTCGGACACGCGATGTGAAAGTTATAGTTTTTTGAATTTTCTTGTACCAGAATTAATGCACGTTACATCATCGCTGGGTTGACACGGTTCGTCGGACGAGGTGAAGAAAAATCAACGCACTGTACTTGAAGAATCTTTCCATATATAGAATAAGTGGGTGGACAGTTTGCCAAATCCGGAAACAGTTTGTTGCATTGTTCAGTCCATGAGCGTGCGCTCGCGACGTCCATTAAGCGCAGCTGCACGATTGAGTATTTGGGAATAAACACGGGTTGAGGACGCGGTAGGGCAAGGTGGGGCGCTGGCCCTACCTTGAGTTCTCGTAATTTTTACTAGGTATATACATCAATCTGATTTGATCAAATCGCTAATAATAATCGTCAAACATTTTGTTGGGCTGTGATTTAACGTGGACATCTTATCGGGCCGTAACCAACCTCACCAGCCCACAGGAGCATGCACGGACTGGGTGCACGCTGGCGCGCAGTGGAGCAACAACAACTTGTCATGGCGGCAACATCAGCCAAATCTGGGAGGAATGATGAATGCCTAAACCGTCCAAAGTTTTACTTGGTAAGAAATACTATCAATGAACATTATTTGTTCCATTTGAGTAGGTTGGCATCATGGCATCGACTACACAACTCCAAGACCTTGAATTCAACGGTTGGGGGAACTCTCATGTTGATGTACTCATGTACCTATCTGCAACCTCCACGGCTCTGTGACATTAGGGGATATCTGTCTTGCACATTGGTGAGCATTGACTATTCTTCATTGAGGCGGCACATCTACTAGTGGTACCAAACCTCATATCGCAGAGATAGGTTGTGTCCAAACCTCATATCGTAGAGATAGGTTGTGTCCAACATCAGGTACTCGACCAAAGGTGCGCTCTCGAGAATGTAAATCATGAGCTGGATCAAGCTCTTGGATGCACAAAACCCTGTGATAGTCACCTGTCTCGGGCGGTCATAGCAGTGCTCCAACATCTGCCTCAGACGCTCGTCATCGTCGTCTCCAACAACGATGTCGGTCCTAAGGGCACCCCTCTCTACCTGCATATGCATGCACATGTAGGATCAACAATAATGTCATTGTTATGACGAACAAGCAACACACCAATTTGCATAGAGAGCTCAAATGATATACATAATGACTTGTACCTGTAGGATGAAAGAATCCAATACAGGAGAAGCATCAAGAAAAGAAACCAAAGAGAAGATGTCGCGGCTTGGAGGGAGGACACTACTGCTCTACGAAGTCCGGTATCCAAGTTCTTGAGATGGGGGAGCTTTGAGGGTAGCATTGGAATGTTGACGTTCTGAAGAAGAACAAATCCCAAGGTTAACCTTGTGTTTGTTTGTTCCGGCATAAAAGTGCAATAGACATACATATATTATTGATTAAATATACTTTGAGAGCGCATATGTACCTCAACACGAGAGCGGATGGTGAGGCTCTCGACATTTCCTGCAATGGATGGAAACCTCACGCGAGCATCAAAAAGAATGCAACACAAGCCTACATGTATAAGTAGCAAAGAATTTGTGGTAGAGATATCTAACAAGGACCCACTATAATGAAAGGAGATGAGGCTTGGAGCATCAATCTCTACTATCTGTAGGCTCTTGCATTCCTCAACACCAAGGGAGTTGAGCTGCTGCAGCGTACAAGGTATTCTCAAGCAACTTATCCCACTGCATAAGGTGATTTCTGGCCGCTCCAAGGTGGCGGATTTGGAGAGCGAGTGCCATAATCCTTCCTCATTAATATCGACAAGACGAAGATGTAAAGTTTTCAATCTTCTCAACAGGCCAAGTGTTGATATGATATGGGATCGAAAGCGCAACTGGTGAGGTAAAGAGACTGAATTGAACTGGCAACAACCTCGTCGGACAAAACCGAGCATGGGAAGTTGTTGATTTTCTTCATGAAAACATTCATAGTCAAGCTAAGTTCTTGAATCCCAGACTTGCCGGCGATTTGAAGCCACCTGTCCAGGCAGGAGGCTTCGACTGTCGTGCAAGGGTAAAGTCCAAGTTTAAGCGCCTCCACCTTGACCCCATTCTTGTGATGGTTCTCAAGAATTTTGTCAACTTTGTCGATGATATAGGTTCCTCTTTCCTCAAATTTCTTGTCACTCAATTCGAGTCTATCGGAGTTGAGTATGAGCTTGGAATAACATGTCCACGAACATAGAAACCCACGCGACACGCATGCAACACGAGCAGCTGCTTGCACTGGCAACAGAGAATGTATACGGTGGAGGATGTCCTGCAAAACCAAGGTTGACAAGTTTGGCTGGCCAGATAGTACTTACTTCGTTCTAAAAGATAAGGTGTATTAGTTTTTAAGAAAGTCAAACTTCTCTAAGTTTGACCAACTTCATAATACCAAATAATTATCATTAGATTTGCCATGTAATATATTTTTAGTATTGTAGATGTTGATAGAGCTTACTATAAACTTTTTATCGGAACAATCAAGAGCTCTGCGTGTCGTTTCATTAAGATGGGAAAAAAGGTTCAAATGCAGAGTCCGATGGGCAACCCCCACTCCCCAGCAAGATCAGCCGAAGGAAGAAACAAGAGAAACAAACCAAACCGAGACAGTTGACTTTTGAAAAACTAATACACTGCAAAAAGAAAAGAAAAGGCTGATACACCATATATTTTAGAACAGAAGGAGTAGCTAGTAGATGGCTGCTGCGAACAAAATAAATCAATATATCTGTGATGTTAATATATATCTTGTTGAGAGTGGTTTTTCTACACCCCAGCTCGGTGCACCCAAGGTGCACCGACGGAAGATTTTGTAATTTTATCTTTTTTGTACAGAGCCCCTCGAATGTTATTTGACCATCAAACTTTGAAGCGCCCTTAACATTTATTGATGATCATTCCCACAAAATTTCATAATTTCTTGAAATGTTTTACTATGTTTTCTTGCACGAGTGCACTGTGGGTGCACCGAAGGTGGGTGCAGCCACTACTTTCCCATATCTTGTTACCAGCTCATGTACTATGCACGGATGAATACAGTGCACCAATAGAGAAAAAGCATAGGCAAGTGATGTTGGCAATTTTAAACGTGCACATGAACCACTGATTTCTTATGGAAACATGTGTCCTTCAGCACCAAATTGCTACCTAGATGCATGCAACATGTATTCATCCTGTGCTAGCAGTTGAGATAGACATCTTACTTGATGCATGCTAGAATACTTCAATCACAGCCAGATTGTTATTTTTACTAGTTGCGTACTGTAACTTGGCTGCCAGCAACACATACCTGTGGGAGATTCTCAAAAACAAGGCCATGACTCATACTACATATTTTGGGAAGCTTG
>NC_053022.1:542736945-542776149 GCF_003073215.2 Triticum urartu
CGCCGTAGCTGTAGCCTCACCTTTGCCACTGCGAGTTGCCCCTACCTGGCGCTACCTATACTCCCATCAAGGCACAAAGTTCAATATTTGGTTGACTCTTACGAGGAGTTCATAAGTGATCTAAATTATGGTCCCGTTACAAGTCTTTCTGCGCTACACGAAAACCGTCTGTCGGACTAGTCGCTGTCGCGGGTTACATCAATACACAAGAGCCCGTATCCAGCATTGTTTCGCTCTGAAGCTATCTGACGGACAACATGCACAACCCATCGCTCGTCAGACCGGTATTAACTAACTGGTTGGAGTTTGCACTACCATCTAGACCAGGTTGCAGGAGCTTTGCCTCCGCCTCTGCCGCATCTCCGGCTGCGCCATGAGCCGCCTCCTTTGCCCAGCTCAACTGCAGCGGGGGAGAGCCGTTGGCCGCCTCGCTGCCCTCCGCCATCGGTCATCGCTCCTTCGTGTTGAGCCGTCCGTCTTCGTCGACTTGAGCTGGTTACTTGACCCATTAAGTCGCTGCTGCTCCACTACTGCACCTGCCGAAGGCCGCCTAGCTCCGCTTTAAGATGCCACTCTAGGTTGATACGTCTCCGTCGTATCTACTTTTCCAAACACTTTTGCCCTTGTTTTGGACTCTAACTTGCATGATTTGAATGGAAAACTAACCCGGACTGACGCTGTTTTCAGTAGAATTGCCCATGGTGTATTTTTGTGCAGAAATAAAAGTTCTCAGAAAGACCTGAAAATCAACGGAGAATATTTTGAATATATAAAATACTGGAAAGGAAGATCCCACGTTAGGGGGCCTCCACCTGTCCACGAGGGTGGGGGGCGCCCTACCCCCCTGGGCGTGCCCCCTGCCTCGGGGGCCCCCTGACTCCACCGACCTCAACCCTGACTCCATATATTCACTTTGGGGAGAAAAAACCAGGGAGAAGGATTCATCGCGTTTTACGATACGGAGCCCGCCAGCCCTAAACTCTCTCGGGAGGGCTGATCTGGAGTCTGTTCGGGGCTCCGGAGAGGGGAATCCGTCGCCATCGTCATCATCAACCTTCCTCCATCACCAATTTCATGATGCTCACCGTCGTGCGTGAGTAATTCCATCATAGGCTTGCTGGACGGTGATGGGTTGGATGAGATTTATCATGTAATCGAGTTAGTTTTGTTAGGGTTTGATCCCTAGTATCCACTATGTTCTGAAGATTGATGTTGCTATGACTTTGCTATGCTTAATGCTTGTCACTAGGGCCCGAGTGCCATGATTTCAGATCTGAACCTATTATGTTTTCATCAATATATGAGAGTTCTTGATCCTATCTTGCAAGTCTATAGTCACCTACTATGTGTTATGATCCGGTAACCCCGAAGTGACAATATCGGGACCATCCGGTGATGACCGTAGTTTGAGGAGTTCATGTATTCACTATGTGTTAATGCTTTGGTTCGGTACTCTATTAAAAGGAGGCCTTAATATCCCTTAGTTTCCCAATAGGACCCGCTGCCACGGGAGGGTAGGACAAAAGATGTCATGCAAGTTCTTTCCATAAGCACGTATGACTATATTTGGAATATGCCTACATTACATTGATGAACTGGAGCTAGTTCTGTGTCACCCTAGGTTATG
Source organism: Triticum urartu (assembly GCF_003073215.2). Taxonomy (NCBI): domain Eukaryota; kingdom Viridiplantae; phylum Streptophyta; class Magnoliopsida; order Poales; family Poaceae; genus Triticum; species Triticum urartu. Next base: position 542,738,573 of record NC_053022.1, read on the forward strand.
AATGTTACATGATCGATCGTATCCGACATAATTCTCCATCACCAATCCATTTCCTACGAGCTTTTCCATATATTGTTCTTCGCTTATCTACTTTTCCGTTGCTATTGTTACAATCACTATAAAACACCAAAAATATTACTTTTGCTACCGTTACCTTTTACCACCGTTACCACTACTATCATATTACTTTGCTACTAAATACCTTGCTGCAGATATTAAGTTTCCAGGTGTGGTTGAATTGACAACTTAGCTGCTAATACTTGAGAATATTCTTTGGCACCCCTTGTGTCGAATCAATAAATTTGGGTTGAATACTCTACCCTCGAAAACTGTTGCGATCCCCTATACTTGTGGGTTATCAAGACTATTTTCTAGCGCTGTTGCCGGGGAGCATAGCTCTATTCTTTGAGTCACTTGGGATTTATATCTGCTTATCATTATGAAGAACTTGAAAGATCCAAGAACCAAGATTTATCCTCAACTACGAGGGGAGGTAAGGAACTGCCATCTAGCTCTGCACTTGATTCACCTTCTATTTTGAGTAAACTTGCGACACCTAGACCTGCTTCTGCTATTAATTCTGATATGTCACATGTTATTGATGATGCCACTTCTGCTATGCATGATACTTATGATGAAACTACTTCTATGCTTGATACTACTGTGCCACTTGGTGAATTCTTGATGAACAACTTGCTAGGGCTAGAGAGAATGAAATTATTGAAACTGATAATATTGATGAAAGTGATGATGAAGACTCTCCCCCTAGATATGAATTACCTGTTGTGCCTGAGGGCTATGTTATGGATGAAGAATCTGCTAGAGATTTTCTTGCTTTGCAATGATAGGAGTGATCTTAAGAAATTATTAGCTAAGCTGAAACAAAAAACTCTGAATGCTAGAATGAAATATGATCCTGCTTATGCCACTTAACCTATCTTTGTTACTGATAAGGATTATGAATTCTCTGTCGACCCTGAGATAATTACTTTGGTTGAATCTGATCCTTTCTATGGCTATGAATCTGAAACTGTTGTGGCACATCTTACTAAATTAAATGATATAGCCACCCTGTTCACTAATGATGAGAAAACTCGCTATTATTATATCCTTAAGCTATTTCCGTTCTCATTAAAGGGTGATGCTAAGATATGGTTTAATTCTCTTGATCCTAATTGTGTGCGTAGTCCTGAGGATATGATTTATTACTTCTCTGCTAAATATTTCCCCGCTCATAAGAAACAAGCTGCTTTAAGGGAAATATATAATTTTGTGCAAATTGAAGAAGAGAGTCTCCCACAAGCTTGGGGGAGGCTTCTCCAATTACTTAATGCTTTGCCTGATCATCCTCTTAAGAAAAATGAAATACTTGATATCTTTTATAATGGACTAACCGGATGCTTCCAGAGACCACCTGGATAGTTGTTGGTTGTGTTTTCAGGGAAAGAACACCAGATGAAGCTGAAATTCTATTGAATAATATGTTGACTAATGAAAATAATTGGACACTTCCTGATCCAATTCCTGAACCAACTCCTAAGCCAACTCCGAAGAAAAATGGGCATTCTATTTCTCAGTCCTAAAGATATGCAAGAGGCAAAGAAATCTATGAAGGAAAAAGGTATTAAAGCTGAAGATGTTAAGAATTTACCTCCTATTGAAGAAATACATGGTCTTAATTTACCGTCTGTTGAAGAAATACATGGTCTTAATAACCCGACACAGGTAGAAATCCATTGCCTACGAGCTTTCCATATATTGTTCTTTGCTTATTTACTATTCCATTGCTATTGTTACAATCACTATAAGACACCAAAAATATTACTTTTGCTACCGTTACCTTTTACCACATCACCACTGCTATCATATTACTTTGTTACGAAACACTTTGCTGCAGATATTAAGTTTCTAGGTGTGGTTGAATTGACAACCCAGCTGCTAATACTTGAGAATATTCTTTGGTTCCCCTTGTGTCAAATCAATAAATTTGGGTTGAATACTCTACCCTCGAAAACTGTTGTGATCCCTTGTACTTGTGGATTATCAATGTTGCATAATCATGGGAAAGAATGAAACTTATCCTTAAAAATTGTCCCACACACTCTCCCACACACAAATTAAGTCTTTGGATGGTAGCGCAAAATTTCTATGCAGGACTAAACTTTGTATCCAGAAACCTTCTATATGTTGCAGGTGGAAAATTCATGGGGATTACACCGGTGAAGCCACCAAGCTTCTCGGCAACAAGACGACAAATTATTCCCAATGGCACACCGAGCGCACTCCAATTGGTAAGAAGGTAAATTCTGTCGAGGAAATTTCCTCTCTTAATCCTCACTTAGCCGCGCCGCCGAGCCGGGTCACCTCTGCAATGGCCGCGAGCCACCGTTGTGGCCCAATTCGTTGACCCGTCATTGTGGTTCATCAAGGGAGTCAGCAAATAGCCATGCTTTGTTGATTAAATCACTCTGCCGAGTTTCCGCTTTGCGCCCCACTCCGGTCCTCTGCACCACACTTAGCGCCGCTCCGCTGGGCTCCTGAGCCGCCTGCTGGTTTGTCGCGCCCGCGGGCTGCCTTCGTCTCGCCGCCTGGCCCATCGCTTCTCCGCGCGCTGCTTGGTCCTCTCTTCCAGCAGCGTCGTGAGCTACCTCACTCAGCCAACCGCGCCTGCCGGTTCAGAATTCAACCCGTCTTCAATTCGCCAAGGCCTCGTGCCTCTTATGCCCCACTAGGAGTCCCCTTCACCGGCGTACTAACCCGCCGTGTTGCGTTGCCTCTACATCGCCAGGTAGCTGAGTTGTCGCAGCCGCCCCGCCCGGCTCCAGCGTTGCTCCGCGTCACACCGGTCTGGTCTACGCTGAGCCGCCCGCGTGCCCGGACCGAGCTGCCGCTCCAACCAGTTCCGGTGTGCCCCGCTCACAACCTCACCTCCGCGGTGAGTCACGTCGTCGCCTGCCTTCGCCTCTACTCACCACGGCGTCGACCACTTACAACATGGCTGAACCGCCATGCTCCGCCTTCCCACTTTTCCCTCCACGACACCGCCTTCATCACCGCGCCCGGAAGTTGGTTTTCCACGGCGCCTCTCTTCACCGGGGTCCTCCTTTAGCCGCCTGTTGGCCTCTTGAGTTACAGGAGACCCGCCCCTGAGGCCCCTGAGACCCGCCCCTAAGGCCCCTCACTCCGTTGCCTCGCACCGTTACTGAACCGCTGGGGCGCTCTCGCGCCTGCTTGATCGCCATTGTGCGGATTCGCCTCATCCTCGAGAGCCGCGGTGTCGGGACCACGACCGCGACCTCACTGGCCGGTCACCTCCGCCAAGACACTATTGCCTCGCCGGGTTACTATGCCGCGTCGTCCGTCGCGCTTGTGAGCCGCCTACGACCTAGCAGAGTCGCCCTATAGGAACCCACTGGGCCGGGCTCACCTTCGCCTTGAGCCGGTACACGCACCTGCCCTCGAGCCACTGCCTCTGCCAGTTCTGAGTCGCTGCTTCGGCCTCTGCCTCTGTCGCTAGCACTTCTGAGCCACCCTTCAATTGAAACCGCCGGGGCCGTGACCCACTGGCACCCTCGCTGAGCCGCCGCCGCGGTTGCCGTCTCCCACGGCCTCTGGCCCCCTGAGCCGCCGCACCTCGAGTCGCAACTCGCCTCCGCGTTGCCATGGGCCTCCCCGTCCTGCCTCAAATCACCGAGCCGTCACCGCGGGCCGCCTTTGTTGTACGCCGCCTTCGCTGTACGCTGCCTCCGAGCTACTGCTTTGAGCCGCCGCCCTCGCTGCGCACTGCCGCCACCGCCTGAGCCGCCGCACCTATTCTGTGCGAAGCCGCCGCTGCAGGCGCACCAAGACGCCTCTAAGTCGCCCCGTGAGCCACCAAGCTGCTTCCCCGTCGCCGGTTCTGCTCATGTTGCTCCGCTTTATCCTCTACGTTGCTCATCTTATGTAGACAAAATAAATAAAGGAGGAGGAGGAGTTGACCCGATGAGTAAAAAGGAACTGTGGTAGTATCTGGCAGGATCCTCGAGGGGGTCAACGTAAAAATACTCTCAATTCATATGGATCAAAGGAAATTCAGTAACAGTACTGAAAGGTTATCTACGGACGTTACATATGGATCATCTGTTGTACGGACAAATCAGGTGATATCAATCTATGTCTATTTTATTAGTACATATTATTTTTTCTTTGAGAACAATTAATCTCGTTTGTGTAAATTCTTATGCAGAATTCATAATTGCAAAGGAGACCATCAAACTATGGCCCTTGCATACATCGGTTGATCAATGGACATGGTCATCTATAACCCGTCGAGATTCAATATATTTCAGCAATCCGCTGTTAAACTATATGTCATTTCATATCACGGTCAAATATGGAGAGTCTCAAGCTAACTCCTCGAGTAGTCTTAAGACTCGGGGGCTATGATGACATGACTCAGTAAATGATGCCAGTTTCAGCAAATTGAAGAACCCCGGGACGATGGAGGGAAAGATAACCTGGTCCTGGAGGCTACTGCCTCATTAGCGAATATTTAAAGGCCGTCAGAAAATTTCCGGCTTAAAAAGAAGATTCCGGTTCAACATCCGGTTCAAGAGAAATCTGTCTCTCACTGAAGCTCTCAAATATCCGGTTTAAAATCCGGCTCAAGGGAAATCTGTTTCCACAAAGCTTTGAGCTCTCAAATCCGGTTTAAAGTTCCGGTTCAAAAAGAATTAATCTCTCGCAAGTTCGAGTTCTCAGAAAAATTAAAGGTTGCCAAAGAGAACTTGCTGCCATGATGCGCGGTTCAAACATGGGTATCCTGCCTTACGACTTATCTTATTATGGTCACTTGGGGGCTTCCTGCTCATCGAGCATAGCTGTCGGTACCCTCTTGATCGGCGCATATGCCAAAACTTATATGGTCACTTGGGGGCTTCCTGTTCAAACATAGGTGTATTAACCAAAGAGAACATAGCTGTCGGTACCCTCTTGATTGGCTCAATTCCACACTTGTAAGTATGTCACTTGGGGGCTTCCTGCTCAAACATAGGCGTATTCGACCAAAGAGAGCATAGCGTTACTACCCTCTTGACCAGGTTTGTTCAAACATAGGCGTATTCAATCAAAGAGAACAAACTCTGACCGGGTCATCCTACCTGTACACCAGCTGCTTCAACTCCATCAGGTCATCCTGATTGACCCGCCGAACTCTTAACGATCAGTCTTTACGGCGCATTCGACCAAGATCTGAGCTCGATTAAGGTTCAAACGGCGGCTTGTCATGCGAGAGCACGGTTTACAGATAGTCAGGATGGATCCAGGCTTCATAAACCGCCTTCCTTGGAACTTGGACAAATCGGCCCATGATACTGTTACTCTGGCCCCGCGTACTCCTGATAAGTCTTTGAGCAAGACCAGGCTTTATCCAGGGTTCAAATCTTGATTGGGCACACTGTGAAGTCAGGCTCACGGCAGCACGAACAATCCAGTGGCTCAGGCTAGTTTCATTGAAGAAGATACTTTGGCTTGGCAGCCTACAAAAGCCTCGAATCTCTTTTGATTTTGTGTTTGGCTTTTTTGTTGTTTTCTGTTTTTTGTAAGTCGGGCCCAGCTGCCCCGTTTATGGCTCATATTTGAAGCATACTTTGGGTTTATACAACCCGCCAGGATGGCAGACTTTAAATCGCCAGTATATGATAATAGCCCAACTTGGCTGGATTTTCATGATGATATTGAATGATTGAGGTTTTCATACCGGGTTATATTATTCAAATCTTTCAATAGCCAACATGGCTGGATTTTTATTATGGTTATCAATAACCAGTATTATAATTGAGGTTTTCAAAGTTGCTTTAGCGCAATGGCTATTATTTTCAATAGATATGATTTATTCTACAATGAAAGGAATAGTCCCGAGTCGCTGCAAGCTTACGACCCCGCACTTGGGGGCTACATTATTCAAATCATGATTACATCAAATATGCAAGTCCCATGTCACTGCCAGCATACACCATGGCACTTGGGGGCTAATGCAAAGTCATTTTTGCTCACCTTATTGAAGACCCGACTCATCACATCGTAATGAGCTAGCCCTTGGGGGCTACACATTGCTGTTCAAGTCTACATGATCATATCTACAAAGTCCCTGCTCATTATTGCATAATGACCCGGCCCTTGGGGGCTACACCGGTTGAAGTTTTTATGAGCATAAAGCAATTTCAAGTCCCAGGTTGCTGCAAGCATGACAACCCGGCACTTGGGGGCTATTGTAACATCCCAAAATTCTAAATTTTGGAATGTTATAATAATTAGATAGATTTGGTTGATTGTTTGATTTATTGTCTGAAAGTGAGTGAATTCGAAACTTCTAAAAGTTAAATGAGAGGGAATAAAAGGACTTTCCCAACCTTTCATATTTGCTTTCTGATCTTCATGAATTCAAATTCTTTTCAACACAAAACCCTAGAGAGAAGATGACATGACTTCTTCCATTTAAAATGAAAAGGGTGTTTGAAAAATATTTGAATTCCATTGGGAAATATTTTCCAATTCAGAAACTTTATGCAATTCAATGATTTTCACGAGAGAAAATAAAATGACTTCTTCGAATTATGAAATATGAGTTGGGAGTTTCAAAGGATCAATTTCAAGTCCTTTTGGAATTAATTTTCAATTTGGATTTATTTGAGTTTTATTAAAATTATTTTTCTCCAAAAATAAAATATATGGAAATTAGGATAACTTGATTCCCTACATTAGAAAATTGGAGAAAAATTAATTTGAAATCATTTTGGTATTTTTAAAATGATTTTTGTTGGATTTTAATAGACCAGTAGCACTCTTTGAATTATTAGAATTTGTGTGTATTTGATTTAATGCTAGAAAAATGTTCATCTCGTAGAAAATCTTTTTCTGAAAATTTTGATATATTATATGCCTATATAATATTTTTAGTTATTTCGTTTTTATTATTTTTAATTGTCTGGAAATGTTAAAAAAAACCTTTCGCCGAACTGGGCCGGCCCAGCCAACCGGCCAGGCCACGGCCCAGCCCACACCGCTCGTCCCCGAGCTCGTGACGCAGTCCCGGAGCCGCCACGATGCCGCCGCCGACCTTGGCGTCCGTGCCGAGGCCGGGCCCTCCTGCCCCTCCTCCACGCACCCGAGGCCCCGCCTCCTATAAATGCGCCGGCCCCGCCGCCCTTCTCTCTCTCCTCGTCCCTCTCGCACCGCCGCCGCATCTGCAGCCGCCGCCGCCTTCGCACCACCGCCGCACTCCGCCAGCGTCGCCGCCCCGCCGCACCTCTCCGCGCGCCGCCGCCGCTTTGCTTTCCCGCGCGCCGCCGTCCCTGCTGCCGCCGCCCGCGCCTGGATCCGCCGCCCCGCGCCGCTGCTAGCTCCGCCGGAGCCGCTTCGCCGCCACCGGAGTAACCGATCCGCCGCCGAAAAACCGCCGATTTTCGACGAAAACCCAACCGGTATAAACCGCGAACCTCTCCGGTTTATTTTTATTTTTTTCGGTTTTATTCAGAAAACCTAGATCTGTTTTTTTAGGTTTAGTTAGATAGCGAACGCTCGCTAGTTTAGGGTTTGTAGCGAACGGTTTTCGTCCGTTAGCGTTCGGTAAACGAACGTTCGTAATTTAGTCTTTTTCTTTTTCTGTTTTAATTTTGGCCAGGGACTTTTATGTGAGGAGTTTTCTTTACAGATTAGTCCCTGAATTTCAAACGATCATAACTTTTGCTCGTTAGTCCAAATCCAACGAAACCAACGCCCACGTCTTCGTTATGATCTCCTCTATCCGGATAAACAACTTAAACATGTTTTTGAAAAGTTTAAAATTTGAATTAGATCAGATTTGAATTCAAACTTCATTTGATCATAACTTGAGTTCCGTAACTCCGTTTGAGTTGATTCTTTTTGCAAATCGAAGCTCTTGACCTAAACTTTCTGATAAGGCCAAATTCATATATTTTTGGTACTGTTAGAAATTGTTTTATGTTGCAAGAGTTATTTTCTTGGTTTTGATGTTTTCTGAATCGTCTTCTTCGATCTTTCTGATCTTTTGAGTGATTGCCTATGTGTGGTTACTATTGCTTGCTTACGATAGATTGACCGGAGTGTGACGAGTAGAGCTATCAAGAGTTCTGAGTGCGAATCATCTTCATCAACATTGCAGGCAAGTTCACACTTTGATCATACCTTTTCTACAACCCAGTTTTATTGCATTAGATCAATCCTCACACATTGCATGATTAGGATCTAATTAAATTGTGGGATGGGAAGTAGATGAGGTAGTACCTATTACCTGTTTATTATCAAACCTTTGGGAGTTACTTCTACGTTTGCTTATTATGCCATGCTATGCTAGTAGACGTGGATTGGGTTTTGAGAGTATCCATGACAGATGTGAGATTGTTAATTAATGGTTTACTTAAGGTGGCAATTTAAACACACATCTGGGTGGATTGAGGCACCTGGTTATTCTAGGATTGCCTGTCTAGGCACCTGGGTAATCCAGGACTTGCCTGTTTTCTTGGACCGCCACCCAGGCTCAAAGGGATCATGAGATTATTCATACTAGAAACTTCCGTGTGCAGCCACAAGCCATTATGGGCTCTGGCATAGTTGATTAAGTTGTGCGAACTCTTAAAGTGGTAGACTAGCAGATGTAGGGGTTGTAGGTGGTACGGTCTACCCGATCATAAGGTGCTAGCGCTTCTGAAAGACTATGTCTCGGTCATCCGTCTTCTCAAACACCATCTAGTGCGAGAAAACAAACGGAGGCGGCCGAGTCTTGTGGGAAAAGTGCGCAAACCTCTGCAGAGTGTATAAACTAATCATGGTTAGCCGTGTCCCCGGTTATGGACATCTTGAGTATCTAGTTCTTGGATTATCCTGTTGATCTCATCACGTTACTTTAAATGAATATTGTTGGGTTTTAATGATGTTACTTAATTGGGATTGAGAATGCTGTCAACCATTCTCAATGTTCAACAACCACCATGATAGTTGAATAAATTTATTCCTTTGAAGTAGGGAAAAATTGGCTTTATGCAAAAACCTTATAACCATAGAGCTTTTCCACCAGCCATATATGCATATAGTGATAGCCATTGTTCATCATTTTCTCTATGGTGTGAATTTGCCAGTACATTCAATGTACTGACCCGTTTCGGGCTGCAACGTCTCATGTTGCAGGTTTCTTACGTCGAGTAAGTGATACGTTAGGGTTACGATTTCTACACTCAACTTTGCCGTTGGTGTTGATGGGAAACCACAACCTTGTTGCTTCCGCTATTTTGGATTTGAGGTAATAGTATTTACGTTACTTTTACATGTGATTTACCTCTGTTATAAATCCTCGAGTACTGTGTGTGTCAGCATACCAATCCAGGGATGACACTTAAGCACAGAGACTTGATCCATTCGGATCGGGTCGCTACAGCTATATATGTGGAATACTCAGGTCTGACTAGTGATTGCGATGAACAACGTGGATTTCTTCAAAGTGGTAATATTTATGTTGAAGCAAGTCTTAAGTCACCACTTTGTTCCGCTCAAGACTTGGGAGCTACAGGTAATATGGATATGAGGGAGAGAATTTTTCAAAATTCTCAGATTTGACCCGGCGTTGGCAACAATTATGACTCGACATCATCTATTTATAACCCGGTAAGTTTTTTCATCTTTAAGCCAGTTGAAGGTTAGATGAGTATTTCAAGACTAATATTTTTAAGCATTGGGAGCTGAGTCAAATGAATTATTCTTCACAATTTTTCCCTGGGAGAAACCAACGTCAGCAAATTGATTATGAAGTTGGCTTATTGACCCAGATTTCCTAGAAGAATGAAATAACAGGGAATTAAGGATGTGCAGGTACCGGCTTACAAGAATATTTAACCCGGAGCATAACCTGTTAAAATTGTTCTTGTGTTTTACATGATCAGTTTAATGTGGATAAATCCAAATTAAGCTGGGGGCTAATGTCGGGGATATACCCCGCGGTATGACCATCCAAAGATATGACCCGGCTGGGACTTGATGTTTCATTGGTAAGCCGGCAGATGTTAAGCCGACAGATTGTTTAAGCCAGATGTTTAAGCCGGCAGATTGTTTAAGCCAGATGTTAAGCCGGCAGATTGTAAGCCAGCAGATTGTTTAAACCAGATGTTTAAGCCGGCAGATTGTAAGCCGGCAGATTGTTTAAGCCAGATGTTTAAGTCAGATTGTGACAGAGTCGCGTGGGGTTAATAAGCCAAAAAAGTTAAGAAGCCCAAGACGTTAAGAAGCCCATGGAGAGAAGCCCGTGATGAGAAGTCAGAAATAGTTTAAGTCTTAATCCGAGTTGGACTCTACATGTAACCTAGCCCTTCAACTTATATAACACTACAAAAAAATACACTTCCATGATTATACGTGTTTGTCATAGTAGGTCACGTTTTCTGTCATGCATGTACATCCATGACAAATTTGTGACAGAATCAAGATAGTCATACTTGTGCTGTCGTAGAAGTGTTCCATGACATTACCAAAATTATCATCACGGAAGTGTCCACTTCCATGACGATAAATCGTGCGTCACAGAAGTGCTTTCGTCAAGGGTGACCGACACGTGGCATCCACCATAACGGAACACCGTTAAGCTATCTGGTCCGGTTTTGGATCCGATAACCCGTTAACAACCCAGACCAATGGGGATTTTCCACGTGTAAAATAATCATTGGCCGGAGGAAACACGTGTTGCCTCACCGTTGGGACAGATGTCATCCACTCATTGGACAGGAGGCGCCTATGATAGGTTGACACGTGGAACGGCCCAACAGTGGCCCATTCCGGTGAAAAAGGCTAGCCTAGTAAAAAATAGTAGGCCGGCCCATATAAGGCCTACTTGGGTCAGGTTCATTTAAGCCCACGACCCATACGAGATGTGCCAATTCGGCCCATCAATGGCCCGTTAAAGATTTGACACCATTGCAGCCCATCATCAGTTCGAGCCCGTTAACAGCCCGCTATATATTTGGGCTCAATATCGGCCCAATGAGATTTCGGCCTGTTAATGGCCCATTCAATGGATGGGCCAATTTTCACGATATACATCTTTCGGCCTTTTAGCGACCCATTTAAATATTGGGCTAATTTCCGGCCCGTTGTGTCTTTCAGCCTGTTCACGACCCATAAATCAGTTGGGCCATTTGTAGTCGGACCTGAGTTTCGGCCTTTTAGCGACCCATTTAAGTGTTGGGCCAATTTCCGGCCTGGTGTGTCTTTCATCCTGGTGACGGCCCATATATCTGTTGGGCCATTTGTAGTCGGACCTGAGTTTTGGCCTTTTAGCGACCCATTTAAGTGTTGGGCTAATTCCCGGCCCTATGTGCCTTTCAGCCTGTTAAGGGACCAGAAATCAGTTGGGCCATTTGTAGTCAGACCTGAGTTTTGGCCTTTTAATGGCCCATGCCCTTTATGGTCCAATACCAGCCCGGTTTCTCTTTCGGCCTGCTAAAGGCCCACAACATAGTTGGGCCATTTACAATATAAACCTGACTTTCGGCCTCTTAGCGCCCCATGCTCTACATGGTCCAGTATAAGCCCGCTGTCTCTTTCGGCCTGCTAAAGGCCTGCAGTATAGTTGGGCCATATGTAGCTCGGACTTAGTAACGGCCTGTTAACGGCCCGTGAAATCAATTGGGCTCACCTGTTGCCCGCTTTGATGTCAGCCTGTTAATGACCCGGGAGTTAAGAGGGCCGACCATTAACTTTCGGCCTGGTAACGACCCATTAACTTAATGGGCCCACTAAAGTTCATACATGTCTTTAGGCCAAATTAGATAACTTGAGCCCATTACGACGAGCAATTATGCACAGGACCAAAACCGATCAAGCAAAGGTACGGCATACAGGGAAAAACGTTGCACATCCTGCATATATTACAGGAAATTACATCCAGTGGGCAATCAAAGATTGATGCGAGTGCAAATAAATGAACAGAACCTAACGATCTACAATGTCACAATCTGCAACCTTAGCATGGATGACGCCCATAAGCATGTGGGCAAGTTCTTGCTGTTTTGCTACACTATCTCTGAAAACATTGATCAGTTGTTGTGTCGCACGACTCTGCACCTCTGATTCCTCCACCATTTCCATCATTCCTTCAGCCATTAATTGGTTCACAAACATACTTTTTTCCGTTGCATTCGAGATAGAGGATACTGAACAGATTCAGATGGCGATTTTGGCAGGCTTGTATTATTGATAGTGGAGAGTGTCTCGACCACTGCATCATAACATAAATTAGGAGGGGAACCAAACAGATTAATCATGAGTTATTGGCATATTACCTGGCCTAGATTTATTGGAAAGAAACAATGGGGTTGCCTTGCTGTTTTCAGAGTTTGTCTTCTTATCTTCAGCAGCCTGCACCAAATTAAGACACTAGCATTGCTATCATTGGCCAAGTCAGATAATAGGAAAGAACATTGCACAACGAACGTTTGGGCAACTAGCCAACACCAAATTAACACAATATGGCACAGCTATCATCAGCCAGGTAAGGTAATACGAAAGCAACATTGACACAATGAATGAATGGGCAACCAGAGAAGCACTACAATTCAGTAATGTGTGTGATATGAGATAGTACACTCATGCAGCTCAGTATGCAAAACTACCAGGCAGTTTTCCTTACAAAAATCAACATTGGTGCCTTTAACATTTTGCTACAACTAATTTTAGATCAGACAAAGGTTAGATTCACGCCGATTAACAAAATACATGCTGATGTAAAAATATAGTGATATACAACAGGTACTTACATCAGCATGGAGCACAGAGAATTCCCGCAAGATATTTTCCTCGAATACATCCCAATGGAAGGAGATCTTCTATCATTAACCTTATTTTCTAAAATAGAGATGGGTAAGAAACATGTAGAAAATATGATCAGAATGCTATAAAATTTCATGATGCGAGGATACGCACACGCTTCTTAGAATGGAGTGACATTCTTTTGCACTGGACTGGAGCGGACTTAGTTCTTTGGCCACTGGAATCTGCTTATTATCAGTGGGAGTTGGGTTTCTCTGTGCTGGAGCGGTATCTATGAAAAATGGAGTTGGTTTATTATCTCCTGGCGTTTGGATCTTTTGCAAAGACCTAGTTTGTAACCCTTGAGATTCTAACATAGCCGTCTTCCCCTTGCATGCCTTATATAGAAGAATGGTGCTTCAATTACAAAACATGCTACAACAGAGATGGAATAGGTACTGAAGAATAGAAAGGCATGACATATTGACATGTATTCCCTCCATCCGGAAATAAATGGATGGGTCTAGGCATATTTCAGTTCTAGATACATCCATTTTTATCCATTTCTGCGACATGTAATCTGGACAGAGGGAGTATGATGTAAGAGCTAGGGATACGACAGGACAACACAGTAAAAAAAACACTGAAAACCCACTGCAGAACCAAAGTAATCAAACCCACTGATATGAGATAGTACACTCATGCAGCTCAGGATGCAAAACTACCAGGCAGTTTTCCTTACAAAAATCAACATTGTGGCCTTTAATCATACATTTTGCTACAACTAAATTTAGATCAGATAAAGGTTGGATTCACGCCGATTAACAAAATACATGCTGATGTAAAAATATAGTGATATACAATAGGTACTTACATCTGCATTGGAGTACAGAGAATTCCTGCAAGAATCTTTCCTCACAGACGATACCAGTGCAGAAATTCTTCTATCTGTTAAGCTTATTTTCTAAAAGAGAGATGGGTAAGAAACATGTAGAAAATATGATCAGCATGCTATAAAATTTCATGATGCAAGGATACGCACACGCTTCTTAGAATGGAGTTGACATATTTTTGCTGGACTGGAGCGGACTAGTTCTTTGGCCACTGGAATCTGCTTATTATCAGTAGGAGTTGGGTTTCTCTGTGCTGGAGCAGTATCTATACAAACTGGAGTTGGTTTATTATCTCCTGACATTTGGATCTTTTGCAAAGACCTGGTTTGTAACCCTTCAGATTCTAACATAGTCGTCTTCCCCTTGCATGCCTTGTATAGAAGAATGGTGCTTTAATTATAAAACATGCTACAACAGAGAGATGGAATAGGTACTGAAGAATAGAAAGGCATGACATATTGACATGTATTCCCTCCATCCGGAAAAAATGGATGGGTCTAGGCGTATTTCAGTTCTAGATACATCCTTTTTTATCCATTTCGGCAACATGTAATCCGGACGGAGGGAGTATGGTGTAAGAGCTAGGGATACGACAGGACAACACAGTAAAAAACACTAGTTGAATGTAAAACTGTATGCTAGCGAATACGTATAGAAAAAACTAAGGCAACATACACGTGTATTGATTGGGAAACTAAGATGGCATTGCAACAGAGCACTAGAACATCACTTCAATGTAAAAAAATGGTATGGTAGACAGATGAAGTACATACTGATGAATAACAATGCATAAGATATTCAGAAGCATGATGTCCAAATTAAGCAGATGGCATTGTGATAGAGTAGAATGACAGTACTTGAATTTGAAAACATGTTATCATGAATGAAATAGGTACTGAAAAACAGGAGCATGAACATATTTACATGCATGATCAGCATGCTAAGCACATGGCATTGCAACAGAGTAGATACACTCCAGGACATTATATGCATGTTGTACCCATATCACGGGCCAAGTTAGAGCAAGGACTTGTGGGGTGAAGAGGATTCAACATCTTTCTGCAAGTCTTCTGAAGAACTGCCTTTACATGTTCCATCATATTGGGTATCATTGACATCAATTTTATTGGCCTTTACATTGCTCCGGTGAGGTTCTTGTGGATATATCAGTGTGTGCAATTATATCTGACATGCATGAAGACAACTAGTAGTTAGATTTATGTAGTGAGTGTCTGTAGGAGACGACATAAATAGTAGGACTGGGTTAACTAGCAGCAACATGTCTCAAAAACTAAAGGGAGAACACAGATGAAAGCTACAGAATATGTATCGTTTGTACTCGAGATTAACTAGATGGCACACAAAAGTATTAAAGAACAACATAGGTAATACTAGAAGTGGTATAATACTATAATCACCAGCTTGTGGGATAGCATTGGCTGATGGGATGATAACTATGGAACAACGTTACCTAAAGAACAAGTATCTTAGCTGAACTATGGAACAACGTTAACTCCTGAACAAGACCGTAAGAGATCAACATGAATATACAGTGAAATGTGATAATCTATTTTCCATGCTTAGATGAACTACAAAGCCATAAATGTTGCACACAAGTAAGATGAGGGTACAACCTATCTGGCGCCATCCATAGGAGTGAGCATCATGTGCTAACTTGTCGATGGCCCTGCAGTTGTTGTGGTTGTCCATGTCGGCACGCACATTCGATGATGTAGGGAACTGTTGAGTGGGGACTATAGCTCCCTTCTGGTGTATCTTCCCTTGTTGGAGCAGCTGTGGTGAGTCGAAGACGGTGTGGCTGAAGATGCAGATAACGCATAATGTTAAGAACGAACATCTCTTTGATCTGAAGAAATACACTAAGAGATCAACAGCAAGGTACGAGAGTGGTCACACGTTCTGTTGACTGAGACTAAATTGGGTCACATGATTTTATTTTATTTTGGTACTGTCCGATCTACGCCGGATGGCTTGATGGCCGTCTTGTGCCTCCCGGCTGACACTGTTAGGAATCTTCCCCGAAGAGCCAGCGACCAACGGCAGAGCAGCTTTGCCTCCGCCGTCCGTGGCCCCGGCCAAAACCCCGCTCCCCGCCCCACCGCACTGCTGTGGTTGCGCCGCCCCTGGGCCAACCACAAAGACTCCTCGTCATCCAGATCCGGCGGTGGCAGTACCTTGAACCCACGCAACTCTAAGATAGCCATCTAGGCGCTGCTTCCGCGGCGAACTTGCGGCCCCGCACCCTTACGTTAGACACCAGCCAACCGACAGCCTAGGAGCTCCGCCGCCTCGAGGGGTGCTGCTTCCCATTGGGAATCGATTGGCCCAGAATAAAAATTCAGACAACTGACACCTAAATAAAGTGATTTGAGATGAGGGTGCGACCTATCTGGCGGCATGGTGAAGTAGGCGGGTCCGGCTGTCGAGTCGGTGAGGCTAGCGCGGTTGCGGTGGCCATCGGCGGCAGGGAAATAGCAATGTCGCGACGGTCGACGGCTACAGGGAAGCAGCGCCGGGACTATGAACGGATCCGAAGTTGGAGCCGCTCCGGTGCCGTGAACAATGGCGGGGGTGAATCGGCTCCGGTACAGTTCACGCGGCCGTCGTCGAGGCAGCTCCAGCAATACGGAGTAAGAGGCACATGACCCAGTGCACGACGGCAAATGGACAGCATCTCCGACATTAGGGAGGAGGGAGGCTGTGAAATTTATGTGGTGGGGTTGAGGTTTCACGGCTCGGGAGAAGGGAGCTTCCGGGGAGAAGGTGATTTGGCGCCCATGAGGTATGAATGGGGGAGGGGATTGGGAGGGGAGTGGAACCATGTTTTACGGACACATTTGTCTGAAATGTGAGGGAGTTACAGTTCTACCCCTGCCTTTAGGCTTCTTGGCTTGGGTCTATGTACTGAGGGTCGGGGATAGTAGAGTAACTTTGCTTCTCCGCAAATAGTGGGCGGGAGCGATTTGGGCGAGGAGGGCGTGTTTTGAAATATAGTGGGCGCGAGCGATTTTGTTAGAGGAGAGCGTGTTTTGAAATAGTGGGCGCGAGCTATTTCGGCGAGGAGAGCGTGTTTTGCCGACCATGGTTTATGAATTATTCGGCACATGTCATTTTCGGCCGAGGAGAAGGCGCTTGGATGAAGTTACGAACCTTACCCTCAATACACAACGGGCCAATTAATGCGTCTCCCACATAGGACGGTAATTTTCGCGTCTCCCATTTATTTGCTCGGGCGAATTCCACCGAACAGAGGATGTTTAACGGTTCGTTCAAAATTTGGGAGAACGAGCATCCACGTCTACCTTACCAAGTCGATTCGAATCAAATTTAGAAATATTAGCTTGCCACTTCTTTTTTAGATGGAGAGATGATGCTCGGGAGTAATGTGTTTTTACATGCTCGTTGCTAGCGATTTACTATATGACAAATAGTTGACCCACTCAAAAACGGGAATCAAACCCAAAATGAAATATCTCGATTCAATGAAATAGCTCATTCACCGGGTCAAAATAGTGAACTAAATCCAAAATTGAACACCTCAATCGAATAGCATGTTGTACAATATTATAGTACTCCATGAACATGTTGAAAGTCAAGTTAATGAACTTGTTTGATATACGATTGAGGTGTTGAACATGTTGAGAGTCAAGTTCATGTGTGGATTGCAGACAACATGTTCTCCAATTTAAATATTTGAATGCAAGTTTATATCGAAACATGGTTTATATCAGTCTTTGATGCATAAAACGCGACCTCCCCTCTCCCGGACTCCTGTCTCTCTCTCTCTCTCTTGCCGACAATCTTCAATTCTGTCGCACGCATCCAACACACAAACCTTGTTGGTCCTCTCTCTTTCTCTCCATCTCTCTCTCTTTGTGTGTTGCGTGTGTGTGTGTGGGGGGGTCTTTCTAGTTCGCATGCATATATACTCCATCTATAGGTCTCTCTCGCACACTATGTATGATTCTCTAGTCCAAGCTAGATATCTTGGGTGCACTCATCGTACGCACACAAATTCCTTGGCTTGTTGCCCGTAACTCTCTCACGCACCACTCTGTCGTCTCGGAGCTCTTCCCCTCTCTCTCAAACTCTCCATCTACCTGGGTCACACATACACATGCTTATCTCACTCGCACTCGATAGGCCCCATCTAAAACTCCTATCTCTCTCTCACTCGTTCTCTCTCCATCATGTCACATGCACACACACACACTCAATGCCTAGCTAGCCAAGTATGATGGTCTCTCACTCAATTGTAGCACACGCAGTCCCCCTATATGTATATGACTAGCTAATCTTAGTCTCCATCACAAACATGTGCATGGTCTATCTCGATTTCTCTCGCGGGGCATCTTCTATCGCGCACGCACCTCCTCGATCTCCCACCCATATAGTCCCCTCAGATCTCGGGGGTCTCTCTATCACAAACACACCCTCTCGCCCTCCCCATGTGTCCATGTTCTCATGTGTCCTCTCGACCTTTGTTCCTTGTTGGCCAAGACCTCTATTGGACATGTGCTATAGGGGTGTCTCTCTCCGTGCAAACAATCACACACTAGCTATCTTCGTGTATCTCCTCGCCTCACTTTTCTATCTCAGAGATGCATGCGTGATATGTTCGCCTAAGAAACGAAAACACACACTCTCTCTAATTTATCGTTTGTTGTCACTTTCTCTTTCACAAACATACTCTTTTTGCACACTTACTCATTCTCCTTCACACGCACTTGACCCCTCTCGACTTAGGCACTCTCCTCGGTCCATAGCATATTGATTTATTGAAAAGTCAAACATCACAAAGTTTGACCATGTACGTGGAGAAAAACAATTACATCTAGAACGACAAACATATACCATTAGATTCACCATGAGATGTAGTTTCGTATGATGTATCTTTGGTATTGTAGATATAAATAACATTTGTAAACCTGATCAAAGTTTCCAAAGTTTGACTTCTAAAAAATTTACATGCACTGCATTATCGAGCGAATGGAATATCTCTCCCCTCCTCAGCTATCTGACGCACCACTCAGCCTTATCGGGGCTCCTCAATCTCTCTCAAACTTTATATCTCCCTAGTTCACACATACACATGTCTCGCTCGCGCTATACATATAGACCCATCCAACACTCTCCGCCCTTGTTCTCTCTCTATGTGACACGCACGCCCCTAATAAGTACCATAACCCCTCACTCCATCATAGGCGCAAGCACTCCCCCCTAAGTATGATTATCTCTCACTAGACATCAGGAACACACGTATTTTCTCCTTCCATCCATACGTCTATCTCGATATCTCTCGGGGTATCTTCTATCGCGCACACACCTTGTCATCGATCTCCCAACCCATGTAGTCCCCATCACGATCTCCAGGGATCTCTCTATGACAAACATACACTCTCTCCTCCCCATGTCTGCATTTTCTCGTACGTCTCTCTCGACCTCTCTCCCTTGTTGTCAGACCCCTCTTGGCCACTCCAGGGGTCTTCCTCTCTCTGTGGCAAACAACCACACACTATCTCCTCACCTTGCTTCCGTTGTCGAAATGCATGTGTGATATGTTGCATAAGACACACTGTTTTTCTCGACTTTTATCGAGTGTTGTCCATGTCTCTTTCACACACGCACACACACTTTTTTCACTCACTCTTTCTACGTTCACTCTCTCTCTAGTTAGGGACTCTCTCACGTCCATAAGCATATGGATGTTTTGAAAAGTCAAACCTCCGAAAAGTTTGACCAGGTATATGTGGAGAAAAACATTTACATCTGGAAAGATCATTAGATTCATACAACATGTACTTACTTCATACTATCATTTATCTTTGGTATTGTAGATATAAGTAATTTCTTTATAAACTTAGTAAAAGTTTCAAAAGTTTGAATTTAAAAAAATGTTGGAACTACATTATCGAACGGAGGGAGTAGCTCTCTCTCTCTCTGCTATCTCTCACGGGCCTCCCCTCTCACACGAACACTCTATACCGATGGATTATACGCTCACTGTGTCAGCATATAGCTCCGTATATTGTTTAGTTGACCGGTCAAACGGTCCACATGCTGCCTTGTCAGCTCGTGTTCTGTATCTTCGTGTGCTGGCCCATGTGGCAGTGGGTGAAAATAAGTAAACTAGAGGCCCATCTGACACGCGGTGAAGTAAACAAAGTTGAAACCACTCGGGGTAGCACCCCGCATGCTAGTAAATTGAGGGCGCATTGAGGACACACTTCTTCCGCATGGAAGGACGCACTCGCGCACAATTCACCACTGCGCGGCGGCATGCACAGAAGGACGCACTCGCGCACACCCAGCACACAACACACACCAGCACACGTGTACACCGGCATCGCCGCCGGTTGAGATGGACGGCGAGGCAGCCAACAAGCGGAGGCGGCTCGAGCCAAAACCGCATCCGGCGAGCCTGGACTTCATCAGCAGCCTCCCCGATGACATGCTGCTCGTCATCATCGGCCTCCTCCCCACCAAATCTGCCGTGCGGACCGCCCTGCTCCCAGGTGGCGCCCCCTCTGGCGCCGCGTCCCCCTCAACCTCACCGTCGACAGCTGCCTCTACGACGGGGATTGCAAACGCATGGCCGCAGTCTCCAAGATCCTTTCATCGCACCCTGGGCCAGCCAGACGCCTTGACATCCGCATGTTCAGTACCAACTGCAAGGTCCAACCCAAGTTCGACGAGTGGTTCTTATCCCCCGCCCTAGATCAGCTCGAGGAGCTCAGCTTTGAAGCTGGATGATGTCGCTCTCTGCCGCTGTCCGCGCTCCGCCTGTCACGCCAAATGCGCCACGCCAGCTTCAGCTCCTGCTATCTTCCCCAGATTAATGCCCGCCCTTCTTCTCCCTCAACTCAAGCAGCTCGACCTCTTCGACGTTGTCATCTCGAAGAAGGCTATGGAGCACCTACTCCGCAGCTGTACTGCGCTCGAGTACCTTCGTCTTGAGCAGATCCACGGTTCATTAGCCTCCACATCGCCTCGACGAATCTCCGATGGATTTATGTGTCTTGCTGCCCGCAACAAGACATCAATTGGGAAGAGATCACTCCAGCTGTTCCACGTTATGGTCATTGAGAATGCGCCTTTCCTTGAGAGATTGCTTGTATCGGATCTAGAAGGTCCAACAAAAATCAGGGTCATTGACGCGCCGAAATTGACAGCGTTGGTGCACTCGTCTGCCAAATTCTCCGAACTCTTTATTGGATCCGTAATCGTTCAGGTACAACACTCATCTTCTTCTCCGTCTTCTTGAAATTCACATTTTTAAATTTCTTCTTGATGTATTTACGACCGTCTTCCAGAAAATGATTCCCACAAGCTTGACCCAGTCTATGCGCACAGTGAAGATCTTGGCAATAAAATCTATCGGCCCCAATCTGGATCAAGTTGTTGGATTCCTTACATGCTTTCCGTGCACGGAGAAGCTACTCATCAAGGTGAAACTTCTTTCCTATTAGTAAACGTAATCACAACGTAGCTCAAATTTTTTCGTAATTTTCCCAAATTACAATGACAAGTGTAGTGTTCAAAACTGCATCTACGCACTGCACCGAAAGAAATGTTTTTAGTATTTTTTCTCACGTGATCACCTGCATCGTTTTTTTGTTGTACTACTATAGTAGCCTAGGCTAGTCATAGTGGAAAGTAACTTAGACTACTCCAGTAACTCTATGGTTACCCTAAGAGCAAGTACTACCTCCGTCCTGGTTTACTCTTCCTATTTTGTAGTATCAAAATTTGACCATAGATTTAACTGACAAAATGTTAATGCATGTCACTAAGAACTATATCGTTGGATTCGTATTTGAACATAATTTCAAATGGTGTAATTTTTAGTGACATGCATTGGCATTTTCTTACGTAAATCTATGGTCAAAATTATTATACTAAATAAGAGGTAGTACAAAAGTGGGCTATAACGGCCCTCCACTATGTAGGCCAAAACACGTGCCAAATTCACTTGTGATGCATTTGGCATCGATGCCCCTCCATTGCTCACCTGGTGCCCCAATCTGGATCACCTACTTTGCTCCGGTGCCAAATTAACTCACGCAATGAAAAAACACTTGCGTGGGAGAGAGAGAGAGGACTGAGGCAATAAAAACACTTGTTTGGGAGAGTGAGAGGCTGGTGTAGTTGGTTTGATTGATTTGTTTATACATGTGGGTCTGTGTGCACAGCGGTGCCAACTCTCTCACATCATGAGAGCGGTGCCAAAATCTTTTGATTTGACATCGATGCGTATTATGTGGCATACTTTTGAAATATGGCATCGGCCACATAGTGGAAGGCAACAAATGCCCAAGCTCTTCACGTACTCCTAGGTAAATGAGAGGAAAGAGAAGAGAGAGAGTGAAAAAATATCACTAGCCAGCCAACCCTATCGTATGAGCGAATGATATTGGTACCTCTTGATGACACGACAATCTTATACAGCCAGCTGCTCTAATATGTTCTCTTCTTTTGCAGATAAAAAAAGACCCAAAAGTGAAAAATGTGTTGCACTATAACAATCTCATCGAATGCCTTGATCTCCATCTTACAGAAATTGATTTGATCGACTACGAGGCAACACATCTGAGATTAAATTGGCCAAGTTCTTTGTTCTGGAGGCAAGTGTGCTCAAGGTAATGAGGTTTGGCGTTCTCTGGCGCAACAATGAATGGCGTGCTGATCACCGCAAGCGTCTAAGCCTAAATGACAAAGTCTCCGCAGAAATGAATTTTTTTTGAAACATCAAGTTGCCGGGGTTTCTGATCCACGGGCACCTATGGGACCGGCGGACCGGGTCCCTTTTGGTTCGGCGGGGGGCGGAGGTCGCGCAAAGAGCAGATCGAGGCGAAGCTCGCGGGCGGTCTGGTCGTGCGAGGAGTAAATCGAGGCGAAGCACGCGAGCGATTTACCCAGGTTCGGGCCGCACGGATGCGTAAAACCCTACTCCTGCTTTGTGGATTGGTATTGATTTCTAGCTCGGGAGCGAGATCGAGCGTGAGTGTGTGGAATTGCTGAACCTCGCGAGAGCTCTCCAGATGGCCGACCCCCTCTACGTTGCACACGGTCCTCCTTTTATACTCAAGGGGTTACCGACATAGAGCAACGGGGGCCAAGGGCAAAAATGGAAGGGGTGCCGTGGGTAGGCACAGCTAGGTGCTGTAGTAGGCACAGCTAGCTGCTACAGTGTTATCATACCTAACCCTGACGGCAGGGGACAAGGGCATTAAATGCCCGTCTGTGTCGCCTAGACAGCACCGAAAGGGACCGCTAGGGACGCCACCGTCTTGCCACGATGGTTGTCTTGTCAGCGCCTGCGTGCCACCGCACGCCCCTAGCTGCACAGCCTCCTGCCACGTGCGCTCGGGAGGGGCCCCGGAGCGACACGTGGGTGGATGTGCTGGAGCGCGGGCGTGGAGTGGGGGCTTGCCGCGGCAAGCGCCTTGCCGCGGCCGTCGACTTGTCGCTTCCGGGAGCTTGTCGCTCACCGGGCCTTGTCGGGGCGCGTAGCGCGCCGCGGCAAGTTCCTTGGAATGCCTCGGACGGCCTTCCCGGCAAGCGCCTCTTGCCGGGGTCTTGGGACGCTTCTGATGGCCTTCCCGGCAAGCTCCTCTTGCCGGGGTCTTGCCTTCTTCCCGGCAAGCTCCTCTTGCCGGGGTCTTGTCTTGAGTACTTTGTTCTTGAATGGTCTTCAGAGGGACCACGGAATCTTGGCGGTGACCTGGCAGGCCTTGCCGCGGGACGCTGCGACTGCCCGTGCACAAGTTCGGGGTACAAGGGTACCCCTACTCTAGTACACCGACAGGAGCCCCCGGGCCTGGGCCAGACACGGTGCCGAGCCTGTTGGGCCAGGCCCAAAACAGTGCACGGGCACGCGCGGCCTAGGTCACGCCGAATCTTCCCGCTTCCCCGCGCCCCCCCCGAACGGACGCGCCAGAGATGCCGGGGTTTCTGATCCACGGGCACCTATGGGACCGGCGGACCGGGTCCCTTTTGGTTCGGCGGGGGGCGGAGGTTGCGCAAAGAGCAGATCGAGGCGAAGCAAGCGGGCGGTTGGTCGTGCGAGGAGTAAATCGAGGCGAAGCACGCGAGCGATTTACCCAGGTTCGGGCCGCAAGGATGCGTAAAACCCTACTCCTGCTTTGTGGATTGGTATTGATTTCTAGCTCGGGAGCGAGCGTGAGTGTGTGGAATTGCTGAACCTCGCGAGAGCTCTCGAGGTGGCCGACCCCCTCTACGTTGCACACGGGCCTCCTTTTATACTCAAGGGGTTACCGACATAGAGCAACGGGGGCCAAGGGCAAAAATGGAAAGGGTGCCGTGGGTAGGCACAGCTAGGTGCTGTAGTAGGCACAGCTAGCTGCTACAGTGTTATCATACCTAACCCTGACGGCCGGGGACAAGGGCATTAAATGCCCGTCTGTGTCGCCTAGACAGCACCGAAAGGGACCGCTAGGGACGCCACCGTCTTGCCACGATGGTTGTCTTGTCAGCGCCTGCGTGCCACCGCACGCCCCTAGCTGCACAGCCTCCTGCCACGTGCGCTCGGGAGGGGCCCCGGAGCGACACGTGGGTGGATGTGCTGGAGCGCGGGTGTGGAGTGGGGGCTTGACGCGGCAAGCGCCTTGCTGCGGCCGTCGACTTGTCGCTTCCGGGAGCTTGTCGCTCACCGGGCCTTGTCGGGGCGCGTAGCACGCCGCGGCAAGTTCCTTGGAATGCCTCGGACGGCCTTCCCGGCAAGCGCCTCTTGCCGGGGTCTTGGGACGCTTCTGATGGCCTTCCCGGCAAGCTCCTCTTGCCGGGGTCTTGCCTTCTTCCCGGCAAGCTCCTCTTGCCGGGGTCTTGTCTTGAGTACTTTGTTCTTGAATGGTCTTCAGAGGGACCACAAGGAATCTTGGCGGTGACCTGGCAGGCCTTGCCGCGGGACGCTGCGACTGCCCGTGCACAAGTTCGGGGTACAAGGGTACCCCTACTCTAGTACACCGACACAAGTGGCCAGAGACTTGAAAACTTATTTTCCCATTAGTGACTTGTCAGGGTGGTGGATTTTAGTTTGTATGATAATGCTGCATCCACCTAAAGTAACGAAAGTTCTTACGTAAACTTCCTAGTAATTCCCTCTTCGTAGGTGCAACATGATGTCTACTACAAAACCTTCTTCTTGTAGACGTTGTTGGGCCTCCACGTGCAGAGGTTTGTAGGACAATAGAAAATTTCCCTCAAGTGGATGACCTAAAGTTTATCAATCCGCAGGAGGTGTAGGATGAAGATGGTCTCTCTCAAGCAACCTTGCAACCAAATAACAAAGAGTCTCTTGTGTCCCCAACACACCCAATACAATGGTAAATTGTATAGGTCCACTAGTTCGGCGAAGAGATGGTGATACAAGTGGTATATGGATGGTAAGTAAAGGTTTTGTAATCTGAAAATATAAAAATAGCAAGGTAACTAATGATAAAAGTGAGCACAAACGGTATTGCAATGTGTTGAAACAAGGCCTAGGGTTCATACTTTCACTAGTTCAAGTTCTCTCAACAATAATAACACAATTGGATCACATAACTATCCCTCGACATGCAACAAAGAGTCACTCCAAAGTTACTAAATAGCTAAAGTTGTCTCGCCCTGCTTCAAAACTACAGGGCGCGCGCTACGGCTTTGACCTAACGGCCTCCGTTTGCTGGAATCGGAATAGTTGAGAACAAAGTGGCAAACGGGTGCGTAACGCGTGGGAATCTGCCGAACAGTTCGGGCCAAATCCTGAAGAAAGCTCAAAAGCGTTGTTTGATGAGCCTGCGTAGTATTAGGTAGTTGGTCAGGTAAAGGCTGACCAAACCAATGATTCTTAGCTGGTCTTTTCGGATGATCAGCCACACTGGGACTAAGACACGGCCCGGACTCCCATGGGGGCAGCAGTGGGGGATCTTGGATAATGGGCGAAAGCCCGCGATCCAGCAATATGAAGAGATTATGGTAGGGTACGAAACCACCTCAAAGTTATCCTTTCTGATCAATCTATTTAAGAGTCCATAGTAAAATAACACGAAGCTATTCTTTCCGTTCGATCTATGATAGAGTTCATACTAAAATAACACCTTAAGACACAAATCAACCAAAACCCTAATGTCACCTCAAGTATCTGTGGGTATGATTACATGATAAGCATCACACAATCTTAGATTCATCTATTCAAACCAACACAAAGAACTTCAAAAGTGCCCAAAGATTCTACTGGAGAGTCAAGACGAAAACGTGTGGCAACCCCTATGCATAGGTTCATGGGCGGAACCCGCAAGTTGATCACCAAAACATACATCAAGTGGATCACGTGATATCCCATTGTCACCACAGATAAGCACATGCAAGACATACATCAAGTGTTCTCAAATCCTTAAAGACTCAATCCGATAAGATAACTTCAAAGGGAAAACTCAATTCATCAAGAGAGTAGAGGGGAAACATCATAAGATCCAACTATAATAGCAAAGCTCGTGATACATCAAGATCGTACCACCTCAAGAACACGAGAGAGAGAGAGAGATCAAACACATAGCTACTGGTACATACCCTCAGCCCCGAGGGAGAACTACTCCCTCCTCGTCATGGAGAGCGCCGGGATGATGAAGATGGCCACCGGAGAGGGATTCCCCCCCTCCGGCAGGGTGCGGAACGGGTCTAGATTGGTTTTCGGTGGCTACGGAGGCTTCTGGCGGCGGAACTCCCGATCTATTGTGCTCCCTCGAAGTTTTTAGGGTATATGGGTATATTATAGGAGGAAGAAGTACGTTGGTGGATCTCCGGGCTGTCCACGAGGCAGGGGGCGCGCCCAGGGGGTGGGCGCGCCCCCACCCTCGTGGGCAGCCCGGGACTCTCCTGGTCCATCTCCGATACTCCATGGGCTTCTTCTGGTCCAAAAATAAGTTCCGTGAAGTTTCAGGTCAATTGGACTCTGTTTGATTTTCCTTTTCTGCGATACTCTAAAACAAGGAAAAACATAAACTGGCACTAGGCTCTAGGTTAATAGGTTAGTCCCAAAAATAATATAAAAGTGTATAATAAAGCCTATAAACATCCAAAACAGATAATATAATAGCATGGAACAATCACAAATTATAGATACGTTGGAGAACGTATCACATCATTACTCCTAACATCTGTAATATCGGTTTGAAACTTGTAATATTGCCGTGTCCTATTCCTGCAATTTCAAAATCCTGTGAATCAAACAGGTCCTGAGTTGGTGATGATGTTGTGCCTGCCATCTTTCTCCAAATAGCCGTCGGATCTAGATCTGACACATACAAACCAAACTTCTCTTATTTTGCAAAAAGATGCCTGCAGTTGTTCCTTATTTACAAACAACTCCTTGTGTCACACAATCAGCCTTATCTCCTCCCCACCACATCTAGAAGGCCATGGAAAAATCTGGTGCGATGGCCGCTGTCGGCGCCGTCCACCCCCCCAATCTTGGTGTTCCGTGCAATGCACGAGCATCTATGCACGAGAAATTATGTCGAACACGGCTAGTTGTAAGTAGACTAGGTCTACAGCCATGATGATAGTGACTGTAGACAGTGAGGCTGACTATGGTATGCTGAACACGGTGCCTATACTCAGGTGTCATCTCCGGCGTAGGGTCTTGTCACTTCACTGTGAGGAGCAGCACATCATAATTTGACCAACGGGTAGTACAGTGCTACTACATTGGTAGTACTACTACTACTAGTACTAGCACCACCGTCTAGATTTAGTAGTACTACCACGTCCATCTGGATTTAGTATTTGACTAGCAATATCTAGTAATGCATTTCACAAAAAATGTACTACTCCCTCTGTAAATAAATACATGGTGTATTGTTTTCTTCCTATCGGCGAGATAACTCAATGTCTTTTTGCTACTTAATAGGATTACATGCAGTGAACTAACCACTGCATGTGATGTTTGGTAGTCTCAAGTCTTTGAAAGCATGCACGGGCACGGAGGGGGACACAGCTTCATTGACTTACTGCACCTGCCTTTGGGTGTCTGACAAGTGGGCCCAATGGGTGGCTGGCCAACCTGTCATACAGCCAAAGGCAGGTGCAGTAGAGGGGCGAGGAGTAGATGGCCAACACGCGCGTGAATTCAACGAAGTCTGCACTTCTCATATAAACGCTCCGCGAATCCAATCTACGAAATCCTACGCAGCTACGCACCCAAGGGCAAGAGTGATCACTCCAATCGCAAGATCAGTTGACTAGAAGCTAGACCCATGGAGGCGATGAGCGCGAGCATCAGCCGGCTGTGCCAGATGGTCCACGACGCCGGCCTGCGGCCCGGAACCAAGGAACGTCTCCAGGTAGTGCTTGAAGCTGCCAGGGCAAGGGCCGCTTGGACGACAACTTTGTCTCCTTGTTCAACGAGGTCCTCATCGGCTTCCTCGAAAAGTTCACCGTCGTCAAGAAGCTTGCGAACGACCTTGACGTACGCCTCCAGTGCAGGCGCCCAGGCTCTGTGATGCCTGCCACCCTCAATGGCCTCTATGGTGACAACCTCTTCGACGCACTGGTGGCCCTGCGACTACCTGCCGTCGCGCCGGAGAATGTCCACCTCGAGGTCGCGTTCACCGCGCAGCGCCTGGCGCAGCAAGACACCATCAACATAATCACCCACGTCTACGCGCAAATCATCGACAAGGACTACTACATGCAAGAGGAGGATGATAGGACGCTGGCCTTTTGGACGGCAGGGCAACCTTGGACGGCATTGTTCAGAAGCACGTTGAGCTTGCCGCCAACGCCGCTGCTCCTCACACGTCGGTTGGTGACCCGGTGCACTAGGGCGTGAGGATGTCATTGATGGATCCATATGTATCTTTATCTTTCCGTCAAATCCATGTAGTAGTATATGGTACTACTAGTAATTATCTTACCTTTCGCATCAACTTCATAAATTTCCTATGTACTCCATGCATGAACCGCGCAAGAACCAAATTTATCATTACTCTAGGGAAAATCGTTATTTCTATCTATCGGTTGCGCCATGGAGCAGAACCAAATTTTACAAGTTACAAGTTCAAAAGGAAAATCCTGCCGTGCTCACATCGCAACCCAACATGGTTGGTCCGGCATGCCACTCAAGGGGGAATGCGTGATGTGTTGCATTTTCACTTACAAATGGGACCGCAGTTGAGCAAACTGACTATCGGCAAAGCCCCACCCCGCCCACCGCACGATGGCTGAGAAAACAGGAGGGAGAAGAGATGGCTGTAGCACGGACTCCAAGAAAATTGGTGTCGGATGGGACTCGCGTGGGTGGCGTGTGCTGTACTGCTAGACATGAATGCTAGTTATGTCCCATGCCACCCCACTATATCGAGGTGCTGGTGACGTAGAACAAATTTCCTGGAGTCCGTGCTCATCCCTCCTCTATCTCTCTTCTCAGCCAGCCAGCAAACGCGCGGAGCCCATCGTATGTTTGCTCATATGCGGTCCCACATGTCAGTGAAAACGCAAGAGGACCCACTAAACCTGCACATCTTTCACCTCGATGTGCTGGTGATGAAAAAAAATCCAATAAAGATCTTCGGTGGCCACTTTTGGAGCTACACAAGAGTAGTAATATTCTATTTACAGTTTAACCCAAGATGCACACCACGTGGCTTCAACTACCACTCTATTTTCTTGCATGACATGACCTGGATGCTGAATGTCCCATGTGTCGGCAAAATGAGGAAGAACTCGACCAAATATTTGGTTGTGCTCTCAGATTAGACTAGTGGTGCTAACTTAAAATTTTATTGTGTAGAATGGATGCAAGTTTTACTATTGGGAAGAAGAGTACAGCGATATATTGATAGAGCGCAATTTAGTAGATGTTCTAGCACTTTTAGCTAGCATAGAGGCTAGAGATGAGACTAGTGCACTTGTTGATAGAATAGAGGCTAGACATGTCTACTTCTTTACACTCAAAGAAGAAAGAAGCACGTAGGATCGAGCCTCCGCAGATCAACAATGAGTGCATCGAGAAGGCACTAATCCAACTTACAGGAGCAGTTATGGAAGTTGGATATCTTCTACTTGTGGTTCTTGTTTTCCTAGTCAAAATTTTGGTGATGTATTTCCATGTACCAAAAAATCAATGTTGAAAAAAGATATGTGTTTGCAAAGAAAAATGTACACGACCAGGATGCGTCCGCGTGTTCGGCGCACGGCCACCGCATCCGAGAAATGGCCCGGACACGACCCCATTGCCCTACCCAAACAGACAGAATCCGAGAAAAATGGAGGTCCGTTTGGGGTCATGCATTGGAGTTGGCCTTACAAGTGGAACCGCAGTTGAGGAAACCGACTATCGGCAAACCCCCACCTCGCCTGTCGCGTGATGGCTGAGTTAGGGAAGCGACGAGGTTGAAGAGATTGCTGTAGCACGGACTCCAACAAATAAGGTGTCAGATGGAAGCCGTGCTGGTGGCGTGTGCCGTACTCCTGGACGTGAATGCTTGTTCTGGCCCAGGCCACCCTACTACTCCTACTACTTATAGTAGTAGTATTGAGGATTCGAGGTGCTGGTTACATACAGCGAACACATTAATATGGCCCACCTCACACTGTGGCCAAATTTCCTGGAGTCTGTGCTAGGGTAAAAAGTGTTCTTTGTGAGGATGGGTGGCTGGTCTCAAGTTTAAAACTTGTTGTATTACATACATAGACATAGAGATAGTGCAGCATGTGAAGCTAGTACAAATAGTGTACTATTGTTGATTGGCCTCATCCGATAACTTGTTGCAATGCACGTACAATTATGTATTCGGAAAATATTTTTTTGCCTCCTCGCATCTCCCACTCAAAGTAGCGACTCGAAAGCCATTCATAAATTTAGTAAGTTTATCACAGTCATATCATTTTATTACATACAACAGGTCATCAACCCACAATGACAACGAGGATACATTATAAATACTAAAATTTTCATCACACAACAAATAACAAGCAATGAAATGAACTTCAACTCAACCAATCCTCGGCGTTGGAAACGCTTGCTTTGAACCACAAGGGATTATCTGGGAATGGCCAGCTACTGTCAATCTCGAGACCAACGCATGACTGATCATCCAGGCTGAAGCGACCTATTATATCACGACCAGGGTAGGGAACCACCGCAATGTCCGACGTATAGATACAATTGCCTCTCATAAATGGTAGTAACGTTGTGTCAACAGCAGTTGGATCACCTTTCACCATCATTGGATAGTTTTGTCCAAGGAAGAGCGAGTTTGCTCCAAGACTATCAATACTGTACCAGGGAGAAGGTGTTGGTGCTAGCACAGTAGTATCCATCCCGAATACCATACAACGGGTGTTGGAATAGGTCCGGAGAGTGCGACCATGGGAAACAACACCTGCTTCCTTAGTAGTAACATCAGCAGCGGGCTGTATACAGACAAGAAGGAGTGATCCATCGGAAGTTGCCTGGCGCCACTAAGTAGATCGGCCCTCCTCGTCCTCATCTCCCCCTTAGCTATAAATTTTTTCAAGTATAGGTGGTGGAATGTCCAAAGGACCTTGGAAACACAAGAAGAAGGTTAATTAGTAGAGAAGGGAAACTTGCAACTCGCATGCATCTGGATGAAACAATTATAATTATGGTGGAAGACAAACGTACGAAACTACGAGGATCCCATGCAAAAACGGTGCCACGAGTGGTGGCAGCAAACACAAGACCCTCGTATTCAATTGCATCACAGTACACATCCGTGTATAGAAACTGATTTTTGAGCAATATCCATCCAGTCTAACCATGAAGGACGGCAACAAACTTGTTGAAGATAGCAACAACTTGATAGTTCTTGTAATTCCAAGAGCGGTTGGGAACTCGAGAAATTGCTATCTTCCGTAGACGACAGTCACCATAATCATATTTGAACGTACGTAGATCATCTGTGTGCTCAACCTCAGGGCACTCAGAGATTTTTGGAAGTGGAATCTGCTGACGAGTGTACACATTCGTAAGTTCCCACTCGCAATTGTACCCAATATAAACAACCCAATCTCCATTTGCGCCTGCCCAAGCCTTGCCCTCAAGCGATGGCATCTTAACATCATACGTATCATTATCAAGCGGCATCAACTTGCACAAGGCGAGGCTTCCCTCGTCCCCGCACCAGTCAGCAGGTCACGATGAAGAAGATAGGGGAGATCAAACCGCTCCATGACCCTTGGGTTCCTTGTAATGATGTTATTAGTTGAGTCGAGAATGTTCTTGAACGAACCTGCCATGCTAGCCAAGGTGATGACGCCGCACCGATCAATGAGTTCCCCCACCACGTCATCTTTCAGATCGGGGCAAGTATAACGGGATCGTTTCCGGCTTGTTACCTCCATGGAGAAGATGATCGAACAATGTAGAAGGAAGGGTGAAGGAAAATGGAGGAGGGAGGAAGAGCGTGCGGCAGCAGTTCCAAATCAAGAGGGAAAGGCGAAGAGTCGGTGGACGGTTGCCAGTTTCCCACGGTACACGAAGAGGCGCCCCGGCCTACACGTCCTATCAGAAATTGTACAAAAGGACTCGCCGTCGTCTCACTGACATGTTGGAATGGGACCACATGTCAACGAAACATGGTGTGTAATTTCTCGTGCAAAATGCGATCTGGCCGCGTTGGCCCGAGGTGCCGCATTAGTTGTCGACCTTTATTTTTTAACTTACAATCTGAGTGGATAGCTCCTGTGGTCATCACACATGAGCGGATATATAGGTGGTCTAGGTGGGCAGGCGGCAACAATCTAAGTGCTAAAAGAGTTGATCTCGAAAAAAAAGTTGATCCAATGCTTGGTTTTGTTTGGATTTTCCAACTATGACCATTGGATAGAGTGAATCAATGGTTTACGTTCAAAGTTATTCGCATAGTACTATAGAATGGTATAGGAACGTGGTGAGATTTGGTTGATTTTATATCGCTGAATACTATAAAATATTATGAGTGCAAACGCTCCACCCCGAGGTTTGTAGCTCCTTCTCGGTCGTCGAGAATCTATGTTCTTCCACTCTTTCATTTAAGGCATGAGCTTTGTTCATCCTGTTGCCGGCACGCGGGACATCTATATGCCTCCATTTTACAAAATCATACTATATGACTCCATGACACATGGGACATCTAGCATCAAGGTAGCGTGTCATGCAAGAAAATGGAGATATGAAGTGCGTAAGTGAGTCGTGCACTTCGATGGCACCTAGTACTACGCAATATTTTTTCTCCTCGATGGCACGTGAATAGTGCATGTACTCAATGACAGAGCACGGGATGGTAGCCATGTACATGGTCGGCCCTTTTTGAAGAGAGTACTAATAAATACGTAACTTTGATGTGTCCCGTTAACTCGCAGAACGACGAGAAGCTTGCTTACTACGCCTTCTCCCTCGCCAACACGTGCACGGTGGCTCACAGCACGAGGAGAAACTTTTGCTTACAAGCGGTGGACGTGCAGCAGTTCATTTGGTGTCAGATTGCCAGAAGTAGTACCATCATTATTGTTCGACTTCCGGAAGAGGAGAAGAGCCAAGCGCAAGGTCACCTACTAACCTAGTACAGTACTACTATAGCCAAAGCTGGTCCACCTTTTTAGAGCATGGTTAATTAATATAGGCGGCTCTTGCAGCGGCACATCATTTAGAGCAAGTACTCTCTTCGTAGGATCAAAGGAAGTGAAACAAAAGTTGGAGTGGATGCTAGATTGCCAATTAAAACATGATTACATAGGAAAAAATCCTATAGCATTCTATCCTAATGAATCAAACGACCAATGTAGGAAAATTATGAGGGGGGTCTCTCCAACAGTGTTCCTCGGCTCGACCTAGCATCACGGTGGTCGAACTTGGAGGTCATTCATCTGGTATGGCATCTCAGATCTGGTACTCCAATATTAGGTTGGCTCTATGTGATGTGGCAACTTCATATACTAACCGGATGCTGGCTATACTACTACTGGTATCACACTCCAAGAAGTGACTCGAAAACCATTCATAAATTGAGTCTATGACACGCATTTGCAAATGTACCATTCATTACATACAACAAGTCATCAACACACAACGACAACGATGATACATGTTGGATTATAGATTATTTCCAACAAAACATTCTAGTAAATACTGAAGTTTTCATCACACAACAAATAACAAGCAATGAAATGAACTTCAACTCAACCAATCCTTGCGTTGGAAACGCTTGCTTTGAACCATAGGTGCTCTGGGAAGGGCCAGCTATTGTCAATATCGAGAGCAACGCAGGACTGATCATCCAGGCTGAAGCGGCATATATCAGGAGCAGGGTAGGGAACCACCGCAATGTCCAAGGTATAGATACAGTTGCTTCTCATAAATGGTAGTAACGTTGTGTCAACAGCAGCTGGATCGCCTTTAACCATCATTGGATAGTTTGGTCCAAGGAAGAGCGAGTTTGCTCCAAGACTATCAATACTGTACCAGGGAGAAGGTGTTGGCACTAGCACACTAGTTCCATCTCGAATACCCGGCAACGGGTGTTGGAATAGGTCCAGAGAGGGCGACCATGGGAGAGAACACCTTCTACCTCAGCAGTAATAATCACAGTGCACTGTATATAGACAAGAAGACGTGATCCATCGGAATTTGTTGCCAAGAGCCACTGAGTATATAAGTTCTGCTCGTCCTCATGCTTGTGGTCATCACCATCGTCATCTCCCCCTTGGTTATAAAATTTTTGAAGTATAGGTGGTGGAATGTTCACAAGACCTTGGAAACACAAGAAGGTTAATTAGTAAAGGGAAACTAGCTTACCCGCATGCATGTGGCTGAAACAATTATAATTACGGTGGAAGACAAACGTACCGAAACTACGAGGATCCCATGCAAAAACAATGCCACGAGTGGTGGCTGCAAACACAAGATCCTCGTATTCAATTGCATCATAGTACTCATCCGTGTATAGAAACTAATTTTTGAGCAATATCCATGGACAAACCGTGGAATCAGTAAGGAAGGAAACAAGCTTGCGAAGATAGCAACAACTTTATAGTTCTGGTAATTCCAAGAGTGGTTGGGAACTCGACAAATTGCTATCTTCCATAGACGACAGTCACCATGATCGTATTTGAACGTACGTAAATCATCTGTGTGCTCAACCTCAGGGCACTCTGAGATTTTTGGAAGTGGAATCCGCTGACAAGTGTACACATTCACAAGTTCCCACTCGCAATTGTATCCGATATAAACAATATAATCTCCATTTGTGCCAGCCCAGGCCTTACCCTGAAGCGATGGCATCTTAACATCACACGTATCGTTATCAAGCGGCATCAACTTGCACAAGGCAAGGCCTCCGTCATCCGCGTCCATGCGAACAGGCTTATAGCGAAGAAGATAAGGGAGATCAAACCGCTAGTGGACCCTTGGGTTCCTTGTAATGATATTATTAGTTGAGTCGAGAATGTTCTTGAACGAACCTGCCATGCTAGCCGAAGTGATGACGTCGCACCGATCAATGAGTTCCCCCACCACGTCATCTTTCAGATCGGGGCAAGAATAACCAGGTCATTTCCGGCTTGTTCCCTCCATGGAGAAGACGGTCGAACAATGGCAGAAGGAAGGGTGAAGGCAAATGGAGGAGGGAGGAAGAGCGTGTGACAGTAGTTCCAAATCGAGAGGGAAAGGCAAAGAGTCGGTGGACGGTTGCCAGTTTGCCACGGTACACGAAGAGGCACCCCGGCCTACACGTCCTTTCGGAAATTGTACAAAAGGACTCGTCGTCGTCTCACTAACATGTTGGAACGGGAGCACATGTCAGCTAAACATGGTGTGTAATTTCTCGTGCAAAATGCGATCTGGCCGCGTTGGCCCAAAGTGCCATATTATTTCTTGACTTTATTTTTTTAATGGCGTGTCGTTCAGTTTTGAAGCACAACTAACTGGTACTGTTTGAAGAGAAAATATAAACTACTCTACCACTGCTCCACATCTAGTACTAGTAGTCTAAAAAAGATATATAGGCTGGAGCTTCAAAGGTTTCTTACTAAGGGCTGCCCACTTGCTTCTCACACTATCACCCTCTCTCCAGATCTAAAAAAGACGACCTCTCTCTCCCACCTCGCTGGTGGTCACGGATCCGCCAGGGAAGAAAAGGACGTGCAGCGTTGACGCACTCGTCGTCGTCGAGCGAGGTCACGCACTGACGACAAGGCCGTCCTCTCAGACCTAACGCCCGCGTGGGATGGCCTCCGTCCCCAAGCTCGTTGCCACAGTGCGTGTGGAGGACGACGACCATGAGCGAAGCCACTTCCCGCCGACCCTCGGGTATGCTACCTCTTTTCGAACCATACCCTTGTTCTATTACCCCATCTGCCATGTCGTTGCATGTGGATCTTTTTCCACTCCACCATCTTCCCAATTTGCTATCCTCTGCTCTGCTGGTCACGCAAATGAAAACCTTTATTTGCACTATTAAAGGAAACCCTACTTCATGCAGACTAATCCATGTTTGGGTTGAATAAGGAAAGGAAGGGAGACTGTACTGTCCAAGGAACGAGTCTCGTGTCTCTTGGTTGAAGAAGGGTAGAAAGGCATGACAACGCAATAGAGAATGACCAGGTCGATCGGTTTGTTACCCTCACATAGGAAAAAGGTGGTTAAACATAACCAAAATGGGACGTAATCCACATATGTTGCCTGGATATTTGTTGCTCTGGGAAACCATACCTCCCTCACCACTCTATGCGTCCGTGGAGGTACATCATACTAGTGCGCCCACTGTCCGAATGGGCCTCCCGTGCTCTTATTGTTACTTTTTTGCTATTAGTATAACGCCAGCAGTCAAGTCAAGCAATGCTACTTCGAAAGTGATGCCACATTTAACTAATGCCGCACTCAGTCTAATGCCACCGATAAATTTAAGCAATGCCATTTAATGTCACTGGATTATTTAAGGGTTAGCTGTTGATTGTGGATGTATTAAAGATTTTTCAGCTAAGGCATTCTAATGTTGTTGCACAGACAGTATACCAACGATGAAACTTGTTACTACCTTCAGATTTTTGCACTGTTAATGCTTATAGATTACATACCTCACTTTCATGAGATAAGTTAATTTTTTTGTACAGTGTCACCAAAATGCCAAGGCGCTGATGTCATTTTATTTTGGTTAAACTACACAAAAATTATGAATACAAGAGGAAAGGTTAAGAGTGGGCAACTCCTCTTCCGGCTGTTCTCTTGATTCGTTCGTCCAAGTTTTTATGTTTGATCGATTATCAAGATTGGGTAGCAATTTTTAAGCCCCCCCCCCCGAGTTCGAAATGATATTTACCTTCGAGGTACATGGTTTGCAATTTTTTTATACTGTCATTAGTTAATAATGCTAGTTACCTTCAGAATTTTGTATTTGGTTTAATGCTCATGCACAACTAGTATACCTATTCTAAAACGTGTTACCTTTACATTTTGTATTGTTAATTCTTATAGAAATCTTCCTGTGCCAGAGTTTATTGAAATTTGTTCAGTAAAACCATTGTACTATACCCTGTAATAAAATAACTACTCTACTATTGCACTAGCCACTGGAGTAGTGTATATTTGTAGTATTTGAAATTTCGAATGGTGTTGCATTAGCATATGGACATAAGTAAAGTGTGGCAAGCTTTCCCAGATATGTGCTCAAGAAAACTACTACCTGTTTTTCTAAATACTAGACGTTTGGGTACTTTAAACTGAACCGAAAACGTCTTATATTAAGGAACAGAGGGTGTAGAGTTCACTCAAATTATCCCGGTAAAGCTAGTCACACCTTTGTTAAAATTAATGTTCATTATGTTATCAGGAGGTCTGTAAGTTTGTCTCTAATGCCTGTCGACTACATACTCATT
>NC_053022.1:542777149-542788278 GCF_003073215.2 Triticum urartu
GACAAGTGTAGTGTTCAAAATTGCATCTACGCACTGCACCGAAAGAAATGTTTTTAGTATTTTTTCTCACGTGATCACCTGCATCATTTTGTTGTTGTACTACTATAGTAGCCTAGGCTAGTCATAGTGGAAAGTAACTTAGACTAGTAACTCTATGGTTACCCTAAGAGCAAGTACTACCTCCGTCCTGGTTTACTCTTCCTATTTTGTAGTATCAAAATTTGACCATAGATTTAACTGACAAAATGTTAATGCATGTCACTAAAAATTATATCGTTGGATTCGTATTTGAACATAATTTCAAATGGTATAATTTTTGGTGACATGCATTGGCATTTTCTTAGGTAAATCTATGGTCAAAATTTTACACTAAATACGAGGTAGTACAAAAGTGGGCTATAACGGCCCTCCACTATGTAGGCCAAAACACGTGCCAAATTCACTTGTGATGCATTTGGCATGATGCCCTCCATTGCTCACCTGGTGCCTCAATCTGGATCACCTACTTTGCTCCGGTGCCAAATTAACTCACGCAATGAAAAAACACTACCTGGGAGAGAGAGAGTACTGAGGCAATAAAAACACTTGTTTGGGAGAGTGAGAGGCTGGGGTAGTTGGTTTGACTGATATGTTTATACATGTGGGTCTGTGTGCACAGTGATGCCAACTCTCTTACAACGCGTTGCGGTGCCAAAATCTTTTGATTTGACATCGATGCATATTATGTGGCATACTTTTGAGAAATATGGCATCAACCACATAGTGGAAGGCAACAAATGCCCAAGCTCTTCACGTGCTCCTAGGTAAATGAGTGCCGTAGTAGTATAGCCAGCCAACCCTATCGTATGAGCGAATGATATTGGTACCTCTTGATGACACGGCAATCTTATACATCCAGCTGCTCTAATATGTTCTCTTCTTTTGCAGATAAAAAAGACCCGAAAGTGAAAAATGTGCTGCACTATAACAATCTCATCGAATGCCTTGATCTCCATCTTACAGAAATTGATTTGATCGACTACCGAGGCAGCACATCTGAGATTAAATTGGCCAGGTTCTTTGTTCTGGAGGCAAGTGTGCTCAAGGTAATGAGGTTTGGCGTTCTCTGGCGCAACAATGAATGGCGTGCTGATCACCGCAAGCGTCTAAGCCTAAATGACAAAGTCTCCGCAGAAGCTGAATTTGTTTTTGAAACATCAAGTGGCCAGAGACTCGAAAACTTATTTGCCCATTAGTGACTTGTCAGGCGGTGGATTTTAGTTTGTACGATAATGCTGCATCCACCTAAAGTAACGAAAGTTCTTACGTAAACTTCCTAGTAATTCCCTCTTCGTAGGTGCAGCATTACTCCTAACATTTGTAATATCAGTTTGAAACTTGTAATATTGCCGTGTCCTATTGCTGCGTTTTCAAAATCCTGCGAATCAAAGAGGTCATGAGTTGGTGATGATGTTGTGGCTGCCATCTTTCACCAATAGCCGTCGGATCTAGATCTGACGCATACAAACCAAACTTCTCCAGTTTTGCAAAAAGATGCCCGCACTTGTTCCCTATTTACAAACAACTCCTTGTCTCTCACAATCAGCCTTATATCCTCCCCACCACATATAGAAGGCCATGGAAAAATCTGGCGCGATGGCCGCTTCCGGCGCCGTCCACCCCCAATCTTGGTGTTCTGTGCAATGCACGGGCATCTATGCACGGGAAATTATGTCGAACACGGCTAGTTGTAAGCAGGCTAGCTCTACAGCCATGATGATAGTGACTGCAGACGGTGAGGCTGACTTTGGTATACCGAACATGGCGCCTATACTCAGGTGTCATCTTCGGCGCAGGGTCTTGTCACTTCACTGTGAGGAGCACCACGTAATAACTTGACCAACGGGTAGTACAGTGCTACTAGTACATTGGTAGTAGTACTACTAGTACTAGCACCACCGTCTGGATTTAGTAGTACTACCACGTCCATCTGGATTTATTATTTGACTAGCAATATCTAGTAACACATGTAACAAAAAATGTACTACTTCCTCTGTAAATAAATACATGGTGTATTGTTTTATTCCTATCGGCGAGAGAACTTATGTCTTTTTGCTAATTAATAGGATTACATGCAATGAACTAACCACTGCATGTCATGTTTGGTAGTCTCAAGTCATTGAAAGCATGCACGGCCCACATCTCTCATTGGTTGATATGTCACGAAATAAGAAATGAGGAGGGAGTTAATGTACCGTGCGTAGTTTTGGGATTACACAACATTTTTGGTTACATGCATTAACATTTTATTAGTTAAATCAAAGGTCAAAACTTGGCGCAAAATGCAAAGGGGACCAATAAACCAGTAAACATCAAAGTTCTCTCGTTTGGCCCCAACTAGAGGTCCGGTGAGATGACTATACTACACCGGCACGGAGGGGGACGCAGCTTCATTGACTTTGCACTGCCTTTGGTGAATGACACGTGGGCCCAGGGGGGCTGGCCCCACCTGTCATACAGCCAAAGGCAGGTGCAGTAGAGGGCCGAGGAGTAGATGGCCAACACGGACGTGAATTCAACACAGTCTGCACTTCTCATATAAAGGCGCCCCGCCAGTCCAATCTACGAATCCTACGCACCTATGCAGCCTAACCAAGGGCAAGAGTGATCACTCCAATCGCAAGATTAGTTGACTAGAAGCTAGACCCATGGAGGCGATGAGCGCGAGCATCAGCCGGCTGTGCCATATAGTCCACGACGCCGGCCTGCGACCCGACACTGAGGAACGTCTCCAGGTCATGCTTGAGGACGCCAGGGTGAGAGGCCGCTTGGACGACAGCTTCATCTCCTTGTTCGACAAGGTTCTCGTCGGCTTCCTTGACAAGTTCACCGTCGTCAAGAAGCTCGTGGACGACCTTGACAAACGCCTCTAGCCCACGCGCCCAGGCTCTGTGATGCCTGCCACCCTCAACGGCCTCTATGGTGACAACCTCTTCGACGCACTAGTGGCCCTGCGACTGCCCGCCGTCGCGCTGGAGAATGTCCACCTCGAGGTCGCGCTCACCGCGCAGCGCCTGGCGCAGCAAGACACCGTCGATGTAATCACCCATGTCTACGCACAAATTGTCCACCAGGACTACTACGTGCCAGAGGAGGATAATAGGTCGCTGGCCTTCTTGACCCGCAGGGCAACCTTGGACGACATTGTTTAGAAGCACGTTGAGCTCGCCGCCAACGCCGCTGCTCCTCACACATCGGTTGGTGACCTGGCGCACTAGGGCGTGAGGATGTCATTGATGGATCCGTATGTATCTTTATCTTTCCGTCAAATCCATGTAGTAGTATATTGTACTACTAGTAATTATCTTACCTTTCGCATCAACTTGATAATTTTTGTATGTACTCCATGCATGAACCGCGCCAGAACCTAACTTCTCATTACTCTAGGGAAATCATTATTTCTATCTATCGGTCGCGCCATGGAGCAGAACCAAATTTGACAAGATACAAGTTCAAAAGGAAAAGCTTGCCGTGTTCGCATCGCACCCCGCTGCCCACATGGTTGGTCAGGCACGCCGCTCAAGGGGGAATGCGTGCTGTGTTGTATTTTCACTTACAAGTGGGACCACAGTTGAGAAAACCGACTATCGGCAAACCCCCACCCCGCCCAGTGCGCGATGGCTGAGAAAATAGGAGGGAGAAGAGATGGTTGTAGCACGGACTCCAAGAAAATTGGTGTCGGATGGGACTCGTGTGGGTGGCATGTGCCATACTGCTAGACGTGAATGCTAGTTATGGCTCATGCCACCCCACTATATCGAGCCTATATCGAGGTGCTGCTTACGCACAACAAATTTCCTGGAGTCCGTGCTCAGCCCTCCTCTATCTCTCTTCTCAGCCAGCCAGCAGACGCGCGGAGCCCATCGTCTGTTTGCTCACATGCAGTCCCACATGTCAGTGAAAACGCAAGAGGACCCACTGAACCTGCACATCTTTCACCTCGACATGCTGGTGATGAAAAACAAATCCAATAAAGATCTTTGGTGGCCGCTTTTGGAGTTACTCAAGAGTCAAGAGTAGTAAGATTCTATTTACAGTTTAACCCAAG
Source organism: Triticum urartu (assembly GCF_003073215.2). Classification (NCBI taxonomy): domain Eukaryota; kingdom Viridiplantae; phylum Streptophyta; class Magnoliopsida; order Poales; family Poaceae; genus Triticum; species Triticum urartu. Next base: position 542,781,237 of record NC_053022.1, read on the forward strand.
ATGCACATCACGTGGCTTCAACTAGCACTCCATTTTCTTGCATGACATGACCTGGATGCTGGATGTCTCACGTGTCGGCAAAAGGAGGCAGACCGAAGGAGTAGGAAACACGGCAAGCCCTGCGCGTACATCATACTACTTACAAGCCCACCTCACGCAGTCACACTATCACCATATTTCTCGGCCTCCGTGCGACACCTAACTATTGGTTGGCTCTATGTGATATGGAAACTTCATACTACTACGGATGTTGGCTATACTACTACGTCACTAACACTCCAAGAAGTGAGTCGAAAACCATTTGTAAATTGAGTTTATGACATGCATATGCAAATGTACCATTCATTACATACAACAAGTCATCAACACACAACGACAACGAGGATACATGTTGGATTATAGATGAGTTCCAACAAAACATTCTAGTAAATACTAAAGTTTTCATCACACAACAAATAACAAGCAATGAAATGAACTTCAGCTCAACCACTCCTCGACGTTGGAAACACTTGCTTTGAACTAGAAGAGTTTGTCTCAGAAGGGCCAGCTACTATCAATCTCGAGACCAACGCAGGACTGATCATCCAGGCTGAAGGGCCTATTTCATGACCCATATTGTGATAGCCACGATAGGGAAGCATAGCAATGTCCGAGGTATAGATACAATTGCTTCTCATAAATGGTAGTAATGTTGTGTCAACAGCAGCTGGATCGCCTTTCACCATGATTGGATAGTTTTGTCCAAGGAAGAGCGAGTTTCCTCCAAGAGTATCAATACTAAACCAGGGAGAAGGTGTTGGCGCTAGCACAGTAGTATCCATCCCGAATACCCTGCAACGGATGTTGGAATAGGTCCGGAGAGTGCGACCATGGGAGACAACACCTGCTTCCTTAGTCACATCAGCGGTGCCCTGTATACAGACAAGAAGAGGTGATCCATCGGAATAAGTTGCCAGGCGCCACTGAGTATATGGGTCCTCATGCTCGTGATCATCATCATCGTCATCTCCCCCTTGGTTATAAATATTCAAGTATAGGTGGTGGAATGTTCACAGGACCTTGGAAACACAAGAAGGTTAATTAGTAAAGGGAAACTAGCTAACCCGCATGCATGTGGATGAAACAATTATAATTACGGTGGAAGACAAACATACCGAAAGCATAAGGATTCCATGCAAAAAGTGCCACGAGTGGTGGCAGCAAACACAAGACCCTCGTATTGAATTGCATCACAGTACTCATCCTTGTATAGAAACTGATTTTTGAGCAATATCCATCCAGTCGAACTATGAAGGAAGGCAACAAGCTTGTCGAAGATAGCAACAACTACATATTCCATTAAATCCCAAGAGCGGTCGGGAACTTGACAAATTGCTATCTTCTTGTAGACGACATTCACGATGACCGTACTTGAAAGTACGGTCATAAACGATGTGCTCAACCTCTGGGCAGTTTGAGATTTTTGGAAGTGGAACCCGGTGACGAGTGTACACATGCACAAGTTCCCACTCACAGTTGGACCCAACACTACTGCAGGATGCTGCTAACATGACACTACGATCAGAGACTCTTCGAGAAACTGTGTGCGATGGAGTAATCGCAAACGATGGTGTATGAAAACCGTTAAAAAGGTGCAAAACCTTTGTGAAGGAGGATGCATCAAACATGGTTCAAATTTTAGTTGCGTGTGCGATTCAGGCCACACGGTTAACCCGTTCGAACTGTTTGCGATGAGGCAGAACAACAGAAATGGGCAGCCATCTCAATGTGTGTGCGATATACGTCATACAATTTGCTCCGATGAACCATTTGCTATTAGGTAGTGCAACATGAACGGTGAGCCACATCAAGGTGTTTGTGATATAGGGCATATGGTTGACTCGGACAAACTGTTTTCAATTAGCGAACGCAACAGAAACGGTTCAACTTAACAAGTGTGATACGTGGCAAATAGCCAACTCGGATGAACTATTTGCGATGAGAATTTACAACACAGACGGTTAATACAGTTAGTTCATGTGCGACTCTATGTGTACAAAAAACTTCGAAAAATGCAAACTAGTTGCTTGCGATGGCTAGGAGTATCGCACACGATGCGTCCGCGAGTACTCGTGTGCGATGATTAGTAAGCTACACATGCATTTCCTTATGTTAACACTTGTGTGATAAATAATACGTGGCACCGGCTACGGTATTCGGGTTGTGTGTGTGCTCCACTTCGTCTTCCCGCGCTCCAGCCAATGCTTCCCGCGCTCCACATGGGTGAGTTGTAAAATCCACGCCTATTCCCTCACCGGTTTCCCGCCACCATCTAACGGCTTGCTGCATATAACCCAGGTGGCAACGCACCACTGCGACACTCTACGAAGATCTAGTCATCACCCATCTACCATTAGTTATTCCAAGCATGCCAGGCAACGACCAAAGCTTCGACGCCAATGCCTACCTACGTTACATCTTCGACGAGGAGAACGAGCCGGAGCAGGTCGGGGAGCAAGAGCTTCATCGGCCGGTGTAGGCACCATGGCCCATCGGCAGCGATATCGGCGTCACAGTCCTTGGGAGCACGATCAACATATTGCAGAGGAGGTGTGATGAGAACTTTGCCATCCACCGTGCAAGAGATCCAGAGCTGCTCAGCGGCATGATCGATGACCCACCCGAAGAACCGCCGTCACCAGTGCTCATCGAGAGCCTGATACCCCACAAGGAATGGGCACAGGACCTCTGTGATTCAGTCAAGACAAAGGTAGCCTACCGATTCATCATTGCCCGCGGCGGCCATGTCAACCTCGATCCCGGTGATGTGGTGGCCAGGCTCGAGCGCATCCTTGGCGGAGGTGACGTCCCCGATGAAGTAGAACATCGCCAACGTGATATCTGGAGGATGCAGGTGATCGACGGAATTTGCTACCAGGCCAGAGACATGGAAATGGAGAGGTTCCACGGAGTTGTCATGCGCGCGATTGCACACTGTCAAGCTCTTCTAGACGAGGCCCGGCAGCCCCAAGAGCCTCCCATCAGCGCCAGCAGCTCCGTAGGCGGAGGCGGGTCGGGACACTCAGAGTGAATGGCCGCAAGGGTGCTATGCTAATCATGGAGTCCGAGAAGACCATCGTCCGAAGGCCGCCAACTCAGCCTTTTAGCTTATATTTTATTATAATTGTATGCATATGTAGGCCGTGAGTGTTCTGGGCCTTGCCGCATTTGGCATTTTAAATTATGCTGAATATGTAAGACAATTATTAAGAATTATTAACAGTTGCCATTGTAACTTTGCCTCAACGGCGAGCAGAGCGCGCGCAGGGACGCCAGAGCGGAGCGCGCCGCGGCCGCCTAAACGGTAAGCAACCACGTGGTCAACCTTCTGCCATCAATAAATTTTGACCTTGTTTCTCGTCACATTGCTGATTACAACCATCACCCACAAAACTGGTTTTCTCTGTCAAGTCGTTCCGCCATGACCGGTAGGAGGAGTTTAGGGTGGACATATAACCAGGTAGCAAAGACCAAGGCCGCAGAAGCACTAGAGAGGTCCCGCCGCGAAGCCGCAACCGCAGCAGAGATGTCCGGGCGCAGCAGGAGCTAGTCGACGGCTTGATGAAGCTGCTCAAGATCAGCGATGCCTTGGTTGACAAGGCAACCGGCCTTGTCGAGCAACTCATGGATGACAATGCGAAGCTCCTCAAGTTGGTCGCCGAGAAGGAGGAGGAGGCCGTCGGATGGAAGATGCTGCATGAGCAGAGCAGTGCCTCGGAGATGACGCTGAAAGCGGTCGTCGAGGAACTGATGGGTGGCTTGAGGAAGCTCCGGATCGAGCGCGAGTAGGAGGTGCAGGAATCCGTGGCTGCTTTCAAGCAAAGTCGTGAGGAATTGAAGAAGGAGCTGGAGGATTTCGCTGCCCGGTGATCCATCAACGAGTAGAGATGGTAGCGGCCCAGATCCTTGTATGCAATTTCCTTCTTCTCTTGCCCCCGTGTATTCCGGGCTTTGCCGCATATGCCATTTTAAATTATTCGGAATATGCAAGACAATTATTATGTGTGCCATTGTAAATTTGTCGTCATATTATCTGTTGCCATTTTATTTGTGGTCGTATTATCCGTTGCCCTATGGGCAATTTAAATTAGGGAGGGATACTAGTTGAAAACACGAACAAAGGAAATGATGCCATGGGATCACAAGCAAACACCCTCCGTCCAGGTGCTTTAATTAACCCATTAACGGAGAAGTTGTGAGCGAGGCGGGCGGCAGCTGGTGCATGGAGGTCAAAGAGCTCGCTTCCCGGTGAGCATGGGCGGCCTTGCTGCTCGCACGTGTCCTGTCGAGCCTGCTGATACGTCCATTTTGCATCATGCTTTTATATCAATATTTATTGCATTATGGGCTGTTATTTCACATTATGTCACAATACTTATGGCTACTCTCTCTTATTTTACAAGGTTTACATAAGGAGGGAGAATGCCGGCAGCTGGAATTCTGGGCTGGAAAAGGAGCAAATATTAGAGACCTATTCTGCACAACTCCAAAAGTCCTGAAACTCCACGGAACACCTTATAATAAATAATGAAAAATCCTCGCCAAAGATGAAGACCAGGGGGCCCACACCCTTCTCACGAGGGTGGGGGGCGCCCCCTAGGGCGCGCCCCCTACCTCGTGGGCCCCCTGGTGGCTCTCCGATGACCATCTTCTCCTATATGAAGTCTTTCGTCGAGAAAAAAATAAGAGGCAACCTTTCGGGACGAAACTCCGCCGCCACGAGGCGGAACCTTGGCGGATCCAATCTAGAGCTCCAGCAGAGCTATTCTGCCGGAGCAACTTCCCTCCCGGAGGGGGAAATCATCGCCATCATCATCACCAACGCTCCTCTCATTGGGAGAGGGCAATCTCCATCAACATCTTCATCAGCGCCATCTCATCTCAAAACCCTAGTTCTTCTCTTGTATCCAATTCTTGTCTCCAAGTCCGGGATTGGTGGTAGTAGGTTGCTAGTAGTGTTAATTACTCCTTGTAGTTGATCCTAGTTGGTTTAATTGGTGGAAGATCATATGTTCATATCTTATATGCATATTAATACCCCTCTGATTATGAACATGTTTATGCTTTGTGAGTAGTTACGTTTGTTCCTGAGGACAAGGGAGAAGTCTTGCTATTAGTAGTCATGTGAATTTGGCATTCGTTCGATATTTTGATGAGATGTATGTTGTCTAGTCTCTAGTGGTGTTATGTGAACGTCGACTACATAACACTTCTACATTATTTGGGCCTAGAGGAAGGCATTTGGAAGTAATAAGTAGATGATGGGTTGCTAGAGTGACAGAAGCTTAAACCCTAGTTTATGCGTTGCTTTGTAAAGGGCTGATTTGGATCCATATGTTTCATGCTATGGTTAGGTTTACCTTAATACTTTTGTTGTAGTTGCGGATGCTTGCAATAGAGGTTAATCATAAGTGGGATGCTTGTTCAAGTAAGAACATCACCCAAGCACCGGTCCACCCACATGTCAAATTATCAAAGTACCGAACGCGAATCATATGAACATGATGAAAACTAGCTTGACGATATTCCCATGTGTCCTCGGGAGCGCTTTTCCTTACATAAGAGTTTGTCCAGGCTTGTCCTTTGCTACAAAAAGGATTGGGCCACCTTGCTGCACTTTATTTACTTTTGTTATTTGTTGCTCGTTACAAATTATCTCATCACAAAACTATCTGTTACCACTTATTTCAGTACTTGCAGAGAATACCTTGCTGAAAACCGTTTATCATTTCCTTCTGCTCCTCATTGGGTTCGACACTCTTACTTATCAAAAGGACTACGATAGATCCCCTATACTTGTGGGTCATCAAGACTCTTTTCTGGCGCCGTTTCCGGGGAGTGAAGCGCCTTTGGTAAGGAAAAATTTATATAGTGTGCTGAAATTTACTGTCACTTGTTACTATGGAAAGTAATCCTTTGAGGGGCTTGTTCGAGGTATCTTCACCCCGACCAGTAGAGCAAAGAGTTGCTCCTCAACCTACTGAACCTATTGAAAATGAAATTCCTTATGAGTATCCTTCGAGTATAATAGAAAAACTGCTAGCTAATCCTTTTACAGGAGATGGAACAAAGCATCATGATGAACACCTAATATATGTGGATGAAGTTTGTGGATTATTTAAGCTTGCAGGTATTCCCGATGATGTTGCTAAGAAGAAGGTCTTCCCTTTATCTTTGAAGGGATACGCATTGACATGGTATAGGCTATGTGATGATATGGGATCATGGAACTATAGAAGATTGAAATTGGAATTTCATCAAAAGTATTACCCTATGCATCTTGTTCATCGTGATCGATATTATATATATAATTTCTGGCCTCGCGAAGGAGAAAGAATCGCTCTAGCTTGGGGGAGTCTTAAATCAATGTTATATTCATGCCCCAATCATGAGCTTCCAAGAGAAACAATTATTCAAAAAATTTATGCTTGGCTTTCTGATAACAATCGCACCATGCTTGATACTTCTTGTGCTGGCTCTTTTATGATGAAGACTATTGAATTCAAATGGGATTTATTGGATAGAATTAAACGCAACTCTGAAGATTGGGACCTCGACAATGGTAAGGAGTCAGGTATGACACCTAAGTTTGACTGTGTTAAATCTTTTATGGATACCGATATTTTCCATAAGTTTAGCACTAAATATGGACTTGATTCTGAGATAGTAGCTTCTTTCTGTGAATCTTTTGCTACTTATGTTGATCTCTCTAAGGAGAAGTGGTTTAAATATCATCCTCCCATAGAAGTAAAAGTAGCTGCACCTATTAAAGTTGAAGAAAAGACTGTCACTTATAATGATCCTATTGTTCCTACTTATTATGTTGAGAAACCACCTTTCCCTGTTAGGATAAAGGATCATGCTAAAGCTTCAACCGTGGTTCGTAAAAGAAATATTAAAACATATACACCTCCTGAGCAAGTTAAAGTTGAACCTAATATTGCTATTGTTAAAGAGCTCTTATCTGATAATATTGATGGGCATGTTATTCAGTTCTGCGTGT